>NW_007245989.1:94156-104561 GCF_000164805.1 Carlito syrichta
TAAGATCATGACCCAGAAGCCTGTGACCAATACTAAGGCTCTTAGATGTGACCCAAGTTTGAATTGTAAGTTGTGTGAAAGCCAAAACCGCAGTTTGTGGAAGAATGGGAGCAATGAGCTTCTAAAGTTAGCTTGTGTTCATCCCGGTCTCAGAGTTTTTATGTTTTGAGCTCACAGGAGCTTAATCTGGTTAGTGCTGAGTAGAAAGGGGGAGGAAATGGGGTCAAATAGCTCCCGAACGCATCCTAGTGGTCTTGGGGTCAACGGCCCTTCCTGATCCCTAATGCTCAGTGGGCCTCCATGGCTGGCTCCCAACAGATATTCAATTAGGATGATGAACTGAGTACCTTGAAAAGTCAGAAATAATTTATCTGTAATTCATCCTCAATTGGTATATGATTCCATACTACTATAACTAAGATGATCACTTCTTAGTCAAATAATAAAGCCTTATTTGAGGAAAATAAGAATAAAACCTTAAAAATCTTTGTTTATTATATTGATGCATTCATTAATGGAGATCATATGTATCCTATGGTCCTTTACTAAAGGGTATACAGAAATCCATCCAGCTGTTTCTAAAAATCTTTTAATTTAGTTTCCAAAATTTCAAAAAAATAATTTTAAAAGATACTAGTAGTATTTAGAGAGGCATTCATAGACTGATAAGTGTGCAATATTAATAAACAAAAATCAAAGTTCCAAGACTGATAGAGATATTTTCCTTGAACTTATACATTCTTTAAATGCTTTGGAGTTCCTTGATCCAACAGAAATTCATTTATTTATATAGTCATTCATTCAGCAAATATTTTCTGAGCAACTACTATGCAAGACATTCTGAGGTATTAAGAAAGAAATAAAATGTCATCTTTGTCCTCAGGGAGGCAGTATAGCATAGTAATTAAAAACAGAATTAACTAAACCTATTTTTGAAACATTGCTTCTCTCTTTACTAGTTATATGATTTTGAGCAAGTTCAAATAAATAATGTGCCTTCATTTTATCTTCTGTCAAATAAAAATAATAATATCTATTGCACAGGAGTGCTATGAAGTGTTAAATGAAATAATGAATGTACATACAATGCTTTACACATTGCTTGGTACATAATTAGTGCTGCAAAAGTGTTTATTTATAGTACTCTAGTCTAGAAACAGAAGGTTTTTTTTCTACAATGGATCTTTTCCTGATAGCATTATCTGCTTTATAGTATATATAGTATATGACCCCATTTCAAATATTTCCAGATAGACTTGATATTCACACAAAATACTCTTGTCAAATTTCTCTGGCTCCATGAGACATGGGGAAACAACAGTGTAAGTAATGAGAAAATGAGTAAATTAAACTGATGAACAACTATTAGCAGTCTTATTAAGAAGAAAAGAATTTCATAATACCAATGATGAAATAAAAGCATTTATTTAATTGTGTAACAGCGACCTTCTAGGAAAGATTCTAAATGTATTAAAACAGTGGTCCCTAACCTTGTGGCATCAGGGACCGGATTCATGGAAGACAATTTTTCCACGGATGGGAGGCGAGGGGAGAGAACGTGCAGCGAACCTCACTGCTAATGTGAATCCATATTTGCAGCTAATCCCCAGTGCTAGCATCACCGCTTTAGCTCCACTTCAGATCATCAGGCATTAGATTTTCATAATGAGCATGCAACCTAGATTTCTCACATTCTCAGTTCACAATAGAGTTTATACTCCTATGAGAATCTAATGCTGACATTGATCTCACAGGAGGTGGAACTCAGGTGGTAATGCGAGCAATTAAGAGAAACTGTAAATACTGATGAAGCCTCACTAGTTTGCCCACTGCTCACCTTCTGCTGTGTGGCTTGGTTTTTAACAGGCTATGAACCGATATCTGTACTTAGCCTGGAGGTTGGGGCCATCTGTATTAAACAGCAATTTGGAGAAGGAAATGGAGGTCAGTAAAGTCAGTATGGGTTCACCAAAAATGCATTATGACAGACTAGAACATTGGATGTTAACCGGATAGTGCTGAAAGCAAAAAACATCTGTTCTATTATCAAATGAATTTGGTAAAGATCAGATTAAGCAAAGTTACACATGTATCTTCATAAGTTTTTACTGCAGGACTTTCCAGAGTTTTTAATACACTAAGTACTTTATATATTTCTAATAGGATAATATACAGATTTCCCTAAATATAACTGAGAACAGAACTATTGTGTGTTTGTGAGTATTTGCATATTTCTTGTCAATATTATCCCAAACTAATGTCTTATAAAATATAGTTTTGGTTAGTTATAGGTTCAAGTTAATTTTTTCATCATAAGGTTTTTAGACTAGTAAAAAGAAGAATAGACAGACATTTTATATTTTAATTTTTATAAGGTGTTTAAAAATTATATTTGTGTAAGATGGACAAATGTCTCCTAAGCAGGCATCTTTACACATTTTGATTGCATAACCCCTAAAAGAATGTAAAAACTTATGTTCCTTCACACATTTTAAAGTTAATATCAAATATTTTTCATTATAAATTAATTTTTAAATTATTTTTTACAATGTTAGCTCTCAGGTGTACAAATTTGGTTAAATTATAATCATTTTCTATAATATCCTTTCTTCATTGATCTTATGCATGAACTACTTTTAGTTATGTATTTAGTAAAACTGTTTTTACAATGTAATAAGAACCTAGAAGCCCAACACCCCTCCCACCAAAAAACCTAGGTCTTGATGGTAGTTTGACATGTAAGCACAGCTTTTTCTTCTGCCATTCCATTACTATGAATCACCTATCCTGTACTTCATGCTCATTGCTACTGGCTTCCTGTGTTATTTATCTGTACTGCATTTAAATGCTTCCTGAAGAAAAATATATGTATATATTTAATTTTAGGTGTTTTAACTTTATAAAAAAGGATTCATGCTGTATGTAATCTTCTGTAAGTTACTATTTTCACATAATGTTATAATGCTAAAATTCATCCATATTGCCATGGGTCTCTGTAACTTATTATTTTTTTTAACTTTTTAAAATTTTATTATAAAGATGTGGGATACATTTCAGGGTTAGGTATATAAACATGGATCATGCATAAGAGTGTTTCCTGTGTTTTCTTCTAGAATTCTTATAGTTTGAGGTTTTAAGTTTATTTAAAAAAATTTTTAAAAAATTTTTATTATAAAAATGTGGGGTACATTTCAGGGTTAGGTATATAAACATTGATTATGCAGGTACCCTTCTTGATGAGGCATGCCCCACCCTCCCCTAGCAATTTCCCTAAGCTGCCATTCCCACCTCACCATGACAGTTTCCCACTACTACCTATCGCTTTATTATAGCATTATAATTGTTCAAGGTCCATTTATGAGTGAGAACATATGGAACTCTGTTCTTTGTTTCTGTGAGTGATGACTGAGTATGATCGACTCCAAATCCAGCCAAGTTGCTGCAAAGTCCATATATTTGTCCTTCTTTATGGCTGCATAATATTCCATTGTGTACATGTATCACATTTTTTTTTATCTAGTCCAACTTCGATGGGCAACACGGTTGGTTCCATGTTTTTGCTATTGTGAATAGAACTGCAACAAACATATGTGTGCAGGTATCTTCTTTGTAGAATGATTTGAGTTCCTCCAGGCATATTCACGATAGGGGAATTGCTGGGTCATATGGAAGGCCAATTTCTAGTTCTTTCAGAAATCACCACAATGTCTTCCAAAGAGGTTGCACTAGTTTCCAGAAGCAGTGTACAAGCATTTCTTTTTCTCCACATCCTCACCAGCATCTGTTGTTTGTTTTATTTATGATGGCCATTCTTACTGTGGTTAGTTGGTATCTCAATGTGGTTTTGATTTGCATTTCTCTGATGATGAGTGAGGCTGAGCACATTTTAATGTGTCTGTTGGCTGCCCATATATCTTCCTTTGAGAAGTGTCTATTTTTGTCTTTTGCCAACTTTTTAACAGGGTTGTTTGTTTGTTTTTTTTCCTTTCAGCGTGTTTGGGTTCCTTGTAGATACTAGATGTTAGGCCTTTGTCAGATAAACAGTTGGCAAATATTTTTTCCCATTCTGTGGGCTGTCTCCCTGCTCTCTTGGTGGTTTCTTTTGCTTTGCAGAAACTCCTTAGTTTGATGAGGCCCCACTTATCTATTTTATTTCTTAAGGTATTGGCCTTTAGGGTTCTGAATAGGAATTAGTTCCCAGTTCCAATTTCCATAAGGGTATCTCCTGCCTTTTCTAAGATTCTTATACTTTGAGGTTTTAGGTTTAGATCTTTGATCCATTTAGAGTTAATTTTTGTGTATGGTGATAGGTAGGGGTCCTCTTTCAATCTTCTGCATGTGGTCAGCCAGTTTTCCTAGCACCATTTACTGAATAGGTTCTTCTCTCCCCAGTGGTTGTTGCTGGAAGCTTTTTCAAAGATGAAAGTGTTGAAGAATTGAGACTTTGCTTCCAGAATCTCTATCCTGTTCCATTGATCTATGTGCCTGTTCTTGTACCAATACCAGGCTATTTTGATTACTGTAGCCTTATAGTAAATTTTGAGGTCTGGAAGTGTGATACATCCTGCTTTGTTGCTTTTGCTAAGGATTGTTTGGGCTATTCGTGGTAATTTATGTTTCATATGAATTTCTGTATTGTCATTTCCAGGTCTGAGAAATGATGTTGGCAACTTAATGGGTATTGCGTTGAATCTGTAGATTGTCTTTGGTAGGATGGACATCTTAACAATGTTGATTCTTCCTATCCATGAGCAAGGAATATTTTTCCATTTGTTTGTGTCTTCTTGGATTTCTTTGAGATTGTTTTATAATTCTCATTGTAAAGGTCTTTCACTTCTCTGTTTAGGAAGATGCTGAGGTATTTCATTTTGGGGGTGGCTATTGTGAATGGGATTGTGCTTTTAATTTGAGTCTCTGCCTGCTTGTTGGTGTTTACAAATGCAGCTGTCTTTTGCATGTTGATTTTGCACCCTGAGACTTTGCAAAATTCTTTTATCAGTGCAAGCAGGTTTTTGACAGATTCTCTTGAATTTTCAAGGTATAGGATCATAACATCAGCAAAGAGGAATAACTTGACTTCCTCTTTTCCTATTTGGATAACCCTGATGTCCTTCTCTTGTCTAATTACCCTAGCTAGGACTTACAACCCAATGATGAACAAGTGGGATGAGAATGGGCAGACTTATCTTATTCCAGTTTTCAGGGGAAATATTTCCAGTTTCTGTCCATTTAGCAATATGCTAGCTGTGGGTTTATCATAGATGGCACTTACTCTTTTGAGATATGTTCCTTCTATACCTAGGTGCTTGAGGGTTTTTCAAGAAGGGATGCTGGAATTTATCAAAAGCTTTTTCTGCGTCTAATGAGATAATCATGCAGTTCTTGTTTTTACATCTGTTGATGTATTTAATTACAATTATGGTCTTGTGAATGTTGAACCAGCATTGCATTCTGGGGTTGAAGCCTACTTGGTCATGGTGGATGATTTTTGAGATGTGTTTTTGGAACCAATTTGCTAGAATCTTGTTGAGGATTTTTGCATGTAAGTTCATAAGTGATATTGACCTGTAGTTCTCTTTTTTTGTTGGATCTTTACCCTGTTTGAGTATCAGTGTGATGTTAGCTTTGTAAAATATTTGGGGAGAATTCCATCTTTCTTAATATGCCTGAAATACTTTCAACAGAAGTGGTATCAACTCCTCCTTGTACCTTTTGTAAAATTCTGCTGGGAAGCCATTGGTCCAGGGATTTTTTTTCTAGGTAGTTTTCGTATGACAGCATCAATTTCCTGGGTTTTTATTGGTCCATTTAGTGTCTCAATGTCTTCTTGTTTCAACCTGGGGTGGTTGCATGATGTCAGAAAGTACTCCATTTCATTTGGATTAAGTTTGTGTCTATATAGGTATACATAGTAATCTCTGATAATCTTTTGTATTTCTTCAGGGTCAGTTGTAATTTGATCTTTTGTATGTCTGATTGTGTTTATTTGGGCTTTCTCTCCAGTAGTTGTTTAGCATCATGCTGTTTAGTGTCCATGTCTTCCTGAGTTTTGGGAGAATTTTGTTTATGGTAACATTTGTTTTTATTCCACTGTGGTCTGAGAAGGTGCATGACAGTATTTCAATCTTTTAGAATTTGTTTTTACTTGATTTATGGCTGAGGATGTGATTAACCTTGGAGTATGTTCCATGTGGTGGTGAGTAGAATGTATATTCTGTGGTTGTTTGGTATTGATTAATATCCTTTAGTTATCTATTAATATCCTTTAGGTATCTATTAAGTCCATTTAGGTATCTATTAAGTCCATATATAGGGTTGGTAGTGGGATATTGAAATCCCCAGCTATCGTAGTGTTAGAGTCAATATCTTTTTTTAGTTTACTTAGTAGTTGCTCTATAAATGCTGGTGCTCCTATGTTGGGTGCATATATGTTTAGGATGGATATCTCTTGTTGATGGATTGAAACTTTTATCATTACATAGCGTGGGGGTCCTGCCCTTGTGAGAATCGGAGGTCCCTGGTCAGTGAAACGGCGTTGGCGATTATACTGGAGGGATAGATATAAAGAGAAAGAAAGAGACTGGGCTCCGTCTAGTGCGGAAGCCGTTTATTGGAAATTACAATGGTTCTTTTACCCCCAAATTTTGCAAAGTCATTCTCACATGTCTTTCACGTGAACACAAAGCCAGGTGGATGAGGGGCATCCCCCCCCACCAGATGTTTCCTCAGGTATGAGGAAGGACAAACCCAAAATTGTCTTACTGTTCCCTGTACCTGGTTAATGTTCCTCAAAAGCAATGAAACAATTCCTACTAGCATTATGATGTTCTAATAATCAATAACTTCTAAAACTTATGTGTACACAACACCTATGATGACTAACTTAAATTCTATTACCTTTCTATTCTATACTAATTCTACTTACACAATTGCTATGGAAACTCTTAATTATAGCTCAAACCAGTTCCTAAAGGATGTGGCCCAGTCCAAAGATCACTCTGGGCTCTCCAGAATGTGGCCCAGTCCAAAGTTCACAGTGGGCCACTTCTTAGAACAATTGATTAAAATCTCTTAACAAAATGGCTACTCTAAAGTCCTATATATCTATCTTAACTTCTATAAAAGTTTCTAATTCCTACTCCTAACATATGGAGCTTGTCACCAGCAATAAGGCTTCTCAAATGTGACCCAAGTTTAAACTGTAAGTTGTACTAAAGCCAAAACTGCAGTTAGTGGAAAACGGGAACAATGAGATTTCTAAAGTTAGCTGTGTTCCTTTTAGATCTCAGAGTTTTATGCTTGAACTAGCAGAGTTGTTTCTGGCATAAGTGCCAAATAAGAAAAGGGAGAGGGAATGGGATGAACAGCTCCTGAACACATCCTAGTGGTCTCGGGGTCCATGGCCCTCTCTGATCCCTAATGTTCAGTGGGCCTCTGTGGCCGGCTCCCAACATCATAGTGTCTTTTTGTATGTTTTAAAATTTTTGATAGCTTAAAGGTTGTTTTGTCTGATATTAAGATTATGACTCCTGCTTTGTTTTTTGATCCAATCACCTAGGACCTCCTTTTCCATCTTCTAATTTTGAGTCTGTGTGCATCCCTTGTGGTGAGATGGGTTTCTTGGATGCAGCAAATTATTGGGTCATGGTTTTTTTTTTGTTTTTGAGTTGGAGTTTCACTCTGTTGCCCAGACTGGAGTGCAGTGGCTGCTCCCAGCCACCACAGCCTCGACCTGCTGGGCTCCGGTGATCCTTCTACCTCAGCCTTCCAAGTAGCCGGAACTACAGGTGCGCGCTACCATGCCTGGCTAATTTTTGATTTATTGTAGAGATGAGGTCTCACCAAGTTGCCCAGGCAGGTCTCGAACCTGCGGGCTCAGGCAATGTACTCAACTCAGCATCCCAAAGGCACGGGATTATAGGCTGAGCCACCGAGCCCGGCTGGGTCATGGATTTTTATCCAGTTTACCACTCTGTGTCTTTTCAGTGGTGCACATAGTCAATTCACATTCATGTTGATTACTAAAATATGATCATATATCATCATCATGAGGTTTTCATAAAGTTTTACTTTGTTTTCTTTTATTGTTGGGTCGATCTTTGTATTTGTTTTACAGTTTGCTGCTGTGATGTATTCTCTGTTGATTCTGTGTTCTGCTGTTCTCTTGGGAAGAGCGTGGTCATTCTTTTTTTCCTCTTTCTTCTGTTCTTAATACCTTTTTAAAGTATCTCCTGTAGAGCTGGAGTAGATGCTGCATAAACTCTTAGGGACTGGATGTCTGCAGAGGAATTTAATTTTCCATTGCTGATGAAGCTGAACTTGGCTGGGTAGGAAATTCTTGGTTGAAATGGTTTATCTTTGAGGGCTTTGAATATTGGACTCCATTCTCTTCTAACTTGTAGTGTTTCTGCTGATAGGTCTGTAGCTGTTCTGATTGGTTTTCCCCAGTAAGTAGTCTGACCTTTCTCTCTTGCTACCTTTACAAATTTTTTCTTTTGTGTCTACTTTTTGTAGGTAAATTGCTATGTGTCTATGGGTTGGTCTTCTCATTTGATGTCTTGTGGAGGTTCTCTGTATCTCTTGTGTTTGTATGGTACATCTCTTTTGAGATGGGGAAAGTTTTATTGGATAACCTCCTGGAATACTTGCTCCATGATGTTCTCCATTTCCCTTTCTTCTTCCGGGATATCAATCAGGCATAGGTTTGACCTCTTGATATTATTGTACATGTCTTGCAGATTTTTGTACTTTTTTTCTGAGTTTTGTTTCTATTTTTTTTACATATCAGGTTAATTTGATGTTTTGGTCTTCAAGTTCTGAGATTTTTTCTTCTGCTTGATTAATTCTGCTTTCCATGCTTGTTACATTATTATTTCTTTCCTGGATAAATTTTTTATGGCCAAAATGTCTGTTACAAGTTCTTTCAGTATTGCATCTTGTTTTTCATGAATCTTATTTACTCTTTCCATCCATTCCCTAATCCCTGCTGCATTCTAGAACCAGTCATTGGTGACTTCCATTGTTTAGGCTCTGAGGTCTGATTTTCAGGCATTTTCTGTTTGTTACACTGGGGATTGCCTATGATATTTGGTTGATTTTTCCTCATTTGTGACAAATCTCTTTCTTTTTTCTTTTGTTCCATTATTCAGTGGCAGTGGAAGAAGCTTTCACTTCTGACGTTTCCTCAGCCTTATTTTCTTCCCTGATCAGGGCTCGGGATTTGTTCTTTTTTGAAACAGTGCTGTGGGTTGGAAGTTTTGCTGTCTCTTATAGTTTTGAGAGTTGAATAAGGAAGAGGATGGGGAGCTAGGATTCAGAAATTGCTTGCAAATCACAATGTTCACTGACTGGTATATGAGTTCCTTGAGACCCACTCCTTGCCACCACTGTATATGTGATACAGTGTGTATCCCCTGAGTCCATGATGCAGTAACTACAATGAGGAGAACAGAGAAAAGTAGAATGAAATGAGATGGACAAAAATTTTTAAAAAGCAAAAAATGAAAAAAAAAACACCAAACATCAAAAGCAGAAACCAAAGCAAAGAACAATTGAACACACACACACAGACACACACACACACACACAAACACACACACACATATACACACACTCCCAAACAAATTGGAATACCAACAAAGCAAAACAAAACAAAAATCAGCAACCAAAAATCCAGGAAAACCAGATAGACACATGCACCCAACACAAAACGAAAGGTGAAGGAAAAGATTAAGAAAGATAAAAAAGAAAAAGGAAAGGAAAAGAAAAGAGGAAAAAAAGGAGTTCATATTGAACTCTCACATATATATTCACACACACATTAAACTAAAAAAGAGAACAAAATAGCAAAAACAAACCAACAAAGAAAAGCTGAAATATGAACATTCATCATTCATGTACACACATAGACAGAAAACAAAAGAAGAAAGAAACAAAAGGGGAGATGCAGATCAAACCCTTACATATACATTCATGCACTAAGGAAAAATATTAAAAAGTTAGAAAAGCTAACAAAGAGACAAAAAATTATATAACCTGACCTCTTGTGTCAGGTTCTGTAATTGTTCCTCTCAGCTGCTTCTCTTCTGTCTCCTGCAGAGCTTTGGCCTCATTCATAATCTCCCCAATGTCTGGTCCAGGGAAGAAGAAGGGGGCAGTGGGGTGGTGTGGGCTGCAGTCCTCCCCTCCCACTCTGCTGGAGTCCAGCTCCAGCCAGGTTCAGGGTACCCCAAAGGTGGAGATGGCGTCGGCGATTGGGGGGAAGAAGAGAGAAAGAGAGAGAAAGAGAGAGAGAGAAAGAAAGAGACGGGACTCCAGTCTAGTGCAGAAGCAATGTGTGTTATTGGGAATTACAACAGGTCTTTTATACACAAAGTCAGATGTGGGAGGGGCGTCCCCCACCCAG
>NW_007245989.1:104927-106446 GCF_000164805.1 Carlito syrichta
CTGTGAAAGCCAAAACTGCAGTTTGTGGAAGAATGGGAGCAATGAGCTTCTAAAGTTAGCTTGTGTTCATCCCAGTCTCAGAGTTTTTATGTTTTGAGTTCACAGGAGCTTAATCTGGTTAGTGCTGAGTAGAAAAGGAGAGGAAATGGGGTCAATAGCTCCTGAAAACATCCTAGTGGTCTCGGGGTCAATGGCCCTTCCTGATCCCTAATGCTCAGTGGGCCTCCGTGGCCAGCTCCCAACATCTCCTCCTTTTTTATTTTTTAGCATGAAACCATGAAACTCTGTATTGCTCTTCTTTAGCACTCTGAAGATGATTGGGAATAAACACAGCAACAAAAGAATCACTACTCCACAAATTCCCACATTGAAAAGTATAGACGTTAATGATTTTTGATTAGCAAATGATGCCTGAATTTCTTGATGTAATTTAGTAAGGTCTATACTCAGGTCTGAATGGTTCCAAATTCCAAGTTACTTTGTCCCATGTATGGACAGATTTAAACTCAGTGTGACATTGGAGAGCCAATTTTTTTTTAAGGTCACAAGTTCTTGCCCTACTGCTAAAACTCCTTCCTCCAAAGCACTAACCTTACTTTCCAACTTCTGGTCTATGATTTCCTGAATAGCTATGGCAATAGAAACATTTTTATACAGCCGATCAGCAAACGTAGTTGTATGAACTAGATAATGCTACAGCTCAAAAGTAGCTATTAAAGCTGTTACTCCTAAAGTTAAAAGTAGCCAAAAATCTTTTCTGTCTTTCTAAAAGAGCATTGGCCTCATGCAATATCTGTAAACCATATGCATCATACCAACGAGATGACAGTTATACAAGAATCATCAAATAATGTGGCTGCTCAAGAATAACAAAACCTTCATAAAAGGCATTAGTTAAACAATTAGTTAAAAACACACCCAGTACAAGACACCTTATAAACATTCCTACGATACTCAATTTTAACAACTTAATACTTATTTCATACTAAAAACACGTAAGAGAACTGCAAGCATCCCTAATGTAGTACTGCTGAGTTTGTCCAACAGGCCTAGACAGGCTGACTGGTTGAAGGGCTGCGAGGGCTCTCCACAAAGGAGGTTAAATGGCTTGTCTGGCACCCATTCATTGGAGTGCCTTCTAGTTGCAGCAAGCGTAGAACCATTAAAACCCCAGTCACTAATATATAGTCTTTCACCAGGTACAGTATAGCCCACCTTAGAGTTATAAGCACAGTCTCTTCATTTCAGGAAGCCAGTATCTCGCTGGATGAGTGACCAGTCCTTTTCCATATCATTGAAGGGGCAAGCAGGTATGCTGAGAGGTGGTGTCCATTAAACACAATTGAACAGTTAGGGTCACAGCTGTGATTGAGCAAAGACATACTAGGATACAGGCCAACACCCACTTCCTGCATCTCTGCAGTACAGGCGGTGAAAGAGTTGTAGATCACCTTGTCCTGGGTTTGGCATTGGATACAGTCACAGTTAAAGCAGTATTGGTCCCTCAACTGCTTCCGGC
>NW_007245990.1:0-20332 GCF_000164805.1 Carlito syrichta
GTGGGTCTCGAACCCGCAGGCTCAGGCAATCCACTCAACTCAGCCTCCCAAAGGCACGGGATTACAGGCTGAGCCACCGAGCCCGGCCCTGGTATCTTATTTAAGAAAGCTTTGCCTAACCCAGGTCACTAAGATTTACTAATACTTCCTTCTAAGCATCTTACAATTTTATCTCTCACATTTAGGTCTATAATCCATTTTTAGTTAATTTTTGTGTGTGGTGTCAGGAAGGAATTCAAATTCATTCTTTTGCACATGGAGAGACAGATGTCTTAGCACTGCCTGTTGAAAAGATTGTTTTTTCCCGCACTGAGTTCTATTGGCATCCTTGTCCAAAAAAAAAAAAAAAATCAAGAGACCATAAATGTAAGAACTTATTTCTAGATTTGCAATACTACTTACTTATTTGTATGTACAGACACATTTTTTTTAAATGTAAGGTTAAACCCACCTAACAAAATGAGCCATCTTAAAGTGTACAGCTCAGTGGCATTTAGTACACGCATTGTGTTTTGCAACCAACACTTCTGACTGGTTCCTAGACATTTTCCTCACGCTGGGAGGAAACCTCCTACTCTCATGTAGCAGTCCCCGTTCCCCATGTTCCTGGCAACTGCTCATCTATATCTCTGTGGATGTACCTGTCCTGGGTATTTCACATAAATAGAATCACACAATAAGAGATTTTTTTCAGGCTCATGCATTCTATAGCATATGTCAATACTTCATTTTCATGGCTGAATAATATTTCATTGTATGGAGAGGTCACGTTGTGGTTACCCATTCATCAGCTGATGGACATCTGGTTGCATCTACATGTTGGCTAGTGTGAAAAAGTGATGCTACTCATGCACAAGTGTTTGTCTGATATCAGTTTTCGATTCTTTGAGATATATACCCAGGAGTGGACTACCTAGGTAACAAGGTAATTCCAGATGTCGCTGTTGGAGGAACTGCCTGCTGGTTTCCGCTGCAGCTGCACAAGTCTCTAATCCCACATCAAGGGACAGCATTCCAGTTTCTCCACATCTTCACCAACACTTGTTATCTTCTGTTTTCTGGCTCATTTTTAAATGTGACCAGAACTCAACACAATTCTCTGAGTGTAGTATTGTATACAGGCCTGTGTACACTGGGGACTACTACAAGACTACCACCACCCTCTTCTGGATCTCCTCCTCCTGCTAGTCTAGACTGTGGTTCCATGGAACCTTCTGGTGATCACGTCACATTTTATATCCATGTTTAGTTTATTCCACTAATTAAAACACTGAAGCGGCCAGTGTTCAACCACATCTCCCTCACCCCATCCCTGTGCGGCTGGATTTTTGAACCCATGTACAGAAATTCCCATCAAACTCCATTAAATTATCACCTTAGCCTTGATGCCCCATTTCAGTCAGAAGTGTTAACGTTCATTAAGTAAACCCTAAAAGTTCATTTCATCCAAAAATGTGTTACGCACAGCCTCAATGTTTTCATTCACAATACCAAACACTGAACAGTGAATCTCAACATGCCACTAGAAACTTCTCTCTAGTTATCACCTTTTCATTAACTTTAGTGGTATTGCTCAACCAATCACATTCCCACCTAACTGCAAGGCCATCTAGCCAACATCAGCCAGCTGACATTATCCCCCTTCTTAAGAGAGAAACACTACAGAATCTCTGGCTGAATCCAGTGACACTCTGTCTTCTACATTCTCCTGACTCACAGTCATCATTCTCTCCGAAATCAAGTAAGGCATAACTCACGTAACTGTCTTCATTGGCTCCATGAAACTTTCCTTTAAAAATGTAATCAGAGTCAATGCTTTTAGCATATAAAACACAATCACCTTAGATTAGATCGAGGTTTCAAAACATATTTTGAGATTTCGATACCAACATTCAGATACCACACCATGAACAAGCAGCAAGAACCCCTCTAGGCAACACAAGGAATCAAGACACCTCACGTGCTCTGAAGACAATCAAGACAAATATGTCGATTTACTGTAATTTGAAGTTTATAATTTTTAATTCTACAAGTCTTTCCTCAACTATAAACTATTCCAAAAGAAAAAAACAAAATGCTTTCTCCCATGTGTTTCCAAAAGTACAGTTTAACCGGTAAATGTTTGTTTTTAATAATGTAGATTACCTTATCAAAAACAACTCCCTTCTGGGTTGAAATGCCCCTTTTGCATTTCACCTACTGTCCCAGGCTGAAAAGAAGTCTTTGTCTCATTTGCCCTCCTGTGACGCCTGTTCCTGTCTCTGCCTCCAACCCCACGCTGAGCCACCCAGTATGTGGAGTCGGCTGCCTGGTAACTGTTGGGAAATTCACTAATTCAGAGATGAGACTCTTCTGGCCCTTCTCTAACTTCCTCACAGCCCACAGCACTCAGGATGGTGGCGCTCAGATACTCAGTAATCACATCAAATGCAACAAGCCTACAAGGAAGTAAAACGGAGGTGAGCATAGTCCCAGCTGAAGACATGAAGGCTGCCTGGTCTACCAGGTGACTGTAGGTTGCAGGGAGAAAGTGAAAGCAGGTCAGGCAAGGGCTCCCAGGAGGATGTTGCTCTGTGCATCCTTCAAGGAGTGGAAAACAGACATGGGACACTGGAGATGAAGAAAGGCAGGGGGAGTGGCGCTCTGGGGTGCCAGGGGCGAGAACACAAAAGCCACCCTTCCTCTAGAAAAAGGAAACAGATTGTGTTGAAATAAACAAGGGCCAGGCTGAGCAGGCAGCGTTAGAGAGAAAGACACGCTTAGTCTGCTCCTGATGTGCATTCAGCAGGGGCTGTATCAGTCCCCCACTGCTGCTGTAATAAGCATCACCTTGCAATGGCTTCAGCAACACAAGTGTGTCATCCTATGGCTCTGGGAGTCAGAAGCCCAAAACGGGTCTCACCAGGCTGAAACCTGGTGCCAGCAGGGCTGCCTTCCTCTCTGGAAGCTCTAGGAAGAATCTGTTTTCCTGCCTTTCCCCGTGGATAGGCTGCTCCTGCCCCTTGGTCTGCTGCCCTCTCCATTCTCAAAGCCATGGTCAGTGGTCTCTTTCTCGTGCCACCTGTCCTCTAGAAAAGGAAACATATTGTGTTGAAGTAGACACGGACCAGGCATCTTGCTGGTTAGCCCTTCTGCTTCCTCCCTCCGCTCGGACTCTCCCCTGAGAGTCCAGGATAGCCTCCCTGTGTTAAGTCAGCCGATGAGCAACTTTAACCCCATACAAGACCTTTACCTCCCTTGCTGTGCGACACAAATTCACAGGTCCCAGGGACTGAAGCGCACCCTCTGGAGGGCTGTTATCCTGGCCACTCACACACCTCTACGTGCTTCTCTTACTTCTTCTGCGATCCTTCCAACTCCAAGGGAAGGAATCTGAGGCTGTCCATGGCATTTTTAGGGACTTTCAATAACCCAAAGTACTAGACTTTTTTTTATTTTGAGTTTGAGTCTCATTCTGTCACCCAGGCTAGAGTGCAGTGGCACACTCACAGCCACCACAGCCTCAAACTGGTGGGCTCAGGGGATCCTTCTGCCTCAGTCTCCCAAGTAGCTGGAATCACAGGGACGCACCACAATGCCCAGCTCATTTTTTGATTTATGTAGAGACAAGTTCTTGCCAAGTTGCCCAGGCTGGTCTCAAACCCCTGGGCTCAGGCAATCCTCTTGTTTTGCCTCCCAAAGGACTAGGATTATAGGCATGAGCCAGCGAGCCTGGTAGGTGGAGCACTTTTTGTCTTTCATACTCTATTTTCACTGCTCCTTTTCTGTGTTTAGATACCCAGACACTTACCACGGTGCCACCCTTGCCTACAGTACTCAGGACAGTCACATGCTGTACAGGCCTAGGTTGGATGACGTGGCCCAGATATGTAGGAGGCTACACCATTGTGGCCTATGTGACAGCACTTCACGATGTGCACACCATGACTGCATCACTAAGGACACATTTCGCAGAATGTATGCCCACCATTAGGTGACGCACGGCTGCATCTCTGCCCAAGGGAGGAAGGCCCTTAGGGAAGTCTCTGGGTTCTGAGGGTGAAGCCCTATGAGTGGGGTTAGTACCCTGATGGGAAGTGGGACCAGGCCCAAAAGAGACAGCTCTTTTCTCCAAGTGAGGAGCAACAAGGAGTCTGACATCTGCAACAGGAAGAGGGTCCTCACCAGAGCCCGGTCCTGCTGGCACACTAAGCTCAGATATCCAGTCTCCAGACCTAGGAAAAGTAAATGTCTGTTGTTCAAGAACCATCCAGTCGATGGTGTTTTGTTACAGCAGACCAAAATGACTAAGACATTCCCCAAATTGTAGCATACTGGATCAGCAATTAGGAACAGTTTAATGTCTCGCCACATACAGCCGTTGTTTGGCAGAATTTCATCAACCATCGTGATTATCTCCTTTCAAAAAAAAAAAAAGGATTAGGCAGGCATGGTGGCTCACACCTGTAATCCTAGCACTTTGGGAGGTGGAGGTGAGTGGACTGCCTGAGTCCAGGGGTTTGAGACCAGCCAGGGCAATTTGGCAAGACCTTGTCTCTATGATACATTAAAAAATTAGCCGGGTATGGTGTCGCACGCCTGTGGTTCCAGCTACTTGGAAGGCTGAGGTGGAAGAATCGACTGCAATCCAGCCTGGGCGACAGAGTGAGACTCCTACTCAAAAAAAAAAAAAAAAGATTATTGGAGTAAAATAACCAATTGCCAGTTACTTTTTTCCTCTTACAATGAACCCTTGAGATGTTTCTTGGTCTATCCCTAAGCACTTGGGTAGCAAAAGATTATTTCTTGTATGTCCCTAAGAAAAGGCTACAGACACAGGACAGAGACGGAGAAGGGGTCAGTGGGAGAAGGCAGAAACCTCGGTGTTCAAATGGTTGGCAAATTCCTTGATTTAACCTCCAACTCTAGGGCAGCCATTTTTTATCTTTCCTGGGTCGCAGGGCCTGCTCTAAGAATCTAACGAAAACCATGAACCTCTCCTAGAAAAATGCACATAAACACATACTCAAAATTTTTCATACAACTTATTTTATTGGATTTTAAATTGATCACCTTCACAGATCATATAAAACCAGTCTTTGCAAGGATTTCTGTATGCCTTCTGCCAACAATTACTATATCCAGGAATAAAATCCAAAGTAAGCAATAAAACAAATCAAGTTTTAATTATTTTCAACAAATAGATTCCAAAATCATGACAACTCTGACTGTGTGTCCTCTGGTGCCAAAGCATGCTTCTAGTTTTACTCTATTCTCCAGAAAGAGCGGAAGACAGGTGTTGAACAGACAAGGCTCGAGTCCCCACACTAAGGAAGAATGATATTGACTGAATGTCGGAAGTTTCCCAAAACAATAAGATTTTATACCTGCATATGTGTGTAAGAAAGAAAGACTGAGCCGGGCTCGGTGGCTCAGCCTGTAACCCCGCACCTTTGGAAGACTGAGGTGAGTGGATTGCCTGAGCCCACGGGTTTGAGACCTGCCTGGGCAACTTGGCAAGACCTCATCTCTACAATAAATAAAAAATCAGCTGGGCATGGTAGCACGAGCCTGTAGTTCCGGCTACTCGGAAGGCTGAGGTGGAAGGATCGCCGGAGCCCAGCAGGTTGAGGCTGCGGTGGCCGGGAGCAGCCACTGCACTCCAGTCTAGGCGACAGAGTGAGACTCCAACTCAAAAAAAAAAGAAAAAAAGATTGGTAGAAACTGGAAGATTTAAGCTTTAAGATAAATTTAAATACTTGGGGGGGAATCATAGCAAACCTATGTTTCTGCTACTTAATCATTCAAAATATATTAAATTAAAAATGGAAATCACTAGCCGGGCGTGGTAACGCGCGCCTGTAGTTCCAGCTACTCGGAAGGCTGAGGCGGAAGGATCGCCGGAGCCCAGCAGGTCGAGGCTGCGGTGGCCGGGAGCGGCCACTGCACTCCAGTCTGGGCGACAGAGTGAGACTCCAACTCAAAAAAAAAAAAAAAAAAAATGGAAATCATGCAGCCCTTAAAAGCAGGGTGACCAAGCCAATGGACTCAAAAGAAGACACTAGAAGAGTATACATATTTGTTACTGTAGATTTAAAATTTGGGGTTCACTAAGGCCGTATATGACAAGCCCAAATCATACTCAATAGTGAAAAGCTGAAAGGTTTTTCTCTAAGATCAGCAACAAAACAAGGGTGCCCACTCTTGCCACTTCATTCGGTATAGTTCTGGAAGTCCTTGCCAGAGCAATTAGGCAAGGGGAAAAAAAAAGGCATCCAAATCAGAAAGGTAAAAGTAAAACTATCTCTGTTTGCAGGTAATCTGACCATATACAGATACCACCAAAAACAGTTGAGCTAGTAAACTCATTGAAGCTGCAGAATACAATAATCAACATACAACAATCAATTGCATTTCTGTTCACTAACAATGAACATACTAAAAAAGAAATTAAGAAAAGAATCCTGTTTACAGTATCAAAAAGAATAAAATACTTAGGAATAAATGTAACCAAGGAGGTGTAAAATCTGTACCCTGAAATTACTAAACTTTGATGAAACTGAAGATAACATGGATAAATGGAAAGATATCTCATGTTCATTAGCTGAAATAATTAATGTTGTTAAAATGTCCATACTACCCAAAGCAATCTACCAAGTTGATGCAATCCCTACCAAAATTCTGATGGCATTTTTCACAGAAACAGGAAAAACAATCCTAAAATTCATACGGAACCATGAAAGGTCCCACAACAAACACCCCTTGACAAAAGCACCAAAAAAACACAATGGGGAAATAAGTCTCTGTACTAATGGTTCAGACCAGGTGCAGCTGCTCACACCTATAATTCCAGCACTCTGGGAAGCCGAGGTGGGAGGATCCCTTGAGCCCAGAAGTTTGAGACTAGCCTAGGCAACACAGTGAGACCTCCTCTCCACAAAATAAAATTTTTAATTGAGCAGGCATGATGATGCACACCTACACTGCCAGCTATTTGGGAGGCTAGGGTGGAAGGTCTGCCTGAGCCCAGGACATCAAGGCTGCAGTGAACCATGATTGTGCCACTGCACTCCAGCCTGGGTGACAGAATGAGACTCCAACTCAAAATGATGACAATTTGGGAAAACTGGGTAGCCACATACAAAAGAATGAAATTAGACCCTTTTGTTACTCCATACACAAAAATCAACTCAAAGTGGATTAAAGATTTAAACATAAGACCTGAAACCATAAAACTCCTAAAAAAAATACACTGGGGTAAAGTTCCATGCCATTGGTCTTGGTAATGACTTTTATGGATTTGACACTAAAAGCAACAAAAACAAAAATAAACAAACTAACAAGTTTCTGCACAGCAAAGAAAAACACAAAAAGGCAACCTACAGGATGAGTGAAATATTCATAAACCATATATCCAAAAAGAGGTTAATTTCCAAAGTATATAAGAAACTCATACAACTTAATAAGAAACAAAAAACCCTGTTTAAAAATGGGCAAAGAACCACAGCCAACAGTAAACAAAAAGGTCTACAGCATCACTAATCATCAGTAAAATGCAAATCAAAACCACAATGTCACCTCACCACTGTTGGAATGGCTGTTATTTAAAAGACAAAAGATAACAGTGTTAGCAAAACGGAGAAAGGGGAACATTTGCATGCCGTTGCTGGGAAAGTAAATTACTACAACCATCAAGGAGAACAGTATAGAGTTTCTCAAAAAATTAAACATGAAACTACTGGCTGGTCATGGTGGCTCACACCTGTAATCACAGCATCCTTAATGAGAGGCTGAGGAAGAATAAATGCTTGAGCCCAGAAGTTTGAGACCAGCCTGGGCAACATAGTGAGACCGTGTCTCTACAAAAAAAAATCAATAAATTAGCTGGGTGTGATGGTGTGTCCCTGTAGTTCCAGTTACTTGGGAGGCTGAGGCAGAAGGATCACCTGAGCCCAGAGGCCGAGGCTGCCGAGAGCCATAATCATGGCACTGCACTGCAGCCTTGGTGATAGAGCAAGGCCCCACCCAATTATATATATAATTATCCTATGATCCATCAACCCCACAACCCAACTACTGTGTATCCAACCACAGGAAATAAAGACCACAACGGAATGTAAGGAGACTGTTCATTGCCAAGTCACAATAGCCAAGAGGAGTAAGCAGCCAGCAAGTGAGTGTCCATCAACAGGTAAGTAGGGGCTTGTGGTGGCCACAACCTCTGTTTCCTGAGAAGCCGCAGAGGCTGCTGGGAGGCCATAATCCCAGGACTTTTGCCTTTCCCCAAGACAGGAGAAAAGGGTAGATGATGACAGCTGTATCATTAGGAGCAACGCCCCAGGAATTGATGACTTTTGAGGACATAGGTCAGCTTAATGCCTTCTCAGAGGATCTTCACCAGATACAAGATGACAGAAGACCCTGGGCTGAGGCTTCTAGAGATTGGCCTTGCTGGGGAACGTGGTGACGGAGGACCCTGGGGGCTGAGGCCTTCTAAAGAGAGGCCTTGCTCAGGGACATGGCAACGGAGAACCCTGGGGGCTGAGGCCTTCTAGAGAGAGGACTTGCTCTGGAATGTGAGGACGGAGAACCCTGGGGCTAAGGCCTCCTAGCATCACCCACCTCCGATCTCTCATCTGTAGTAGGGTCAGCCACAGCAGCCCTAAACAGGAGCAGCCTGAGCAGGCCTCACAGCTCAAAACCAAGACACTTCCTCCCTAGCCAAATGTCATACACAATAACATTCGAATTCCTCAGAACTCATTAGTGCTGTGTCAGCAGGACAGAGGCTAAATTCTCCTTTAAGTTACCAGGTTTCAAAGTAAGGATCCAACTAAAAAGCCAACTTAAATGGCGTCAAGTTACTATTTTTTTTTTTTGAGTTGGAGTATCACTCCATCGCCCAGGTTGGAGTGAAGTGGCACGCTCACGGCCACCCCAGCATCGACCTACTGGGCTCCAGTGATGCTTCTGCCTCAGTCTTCAAAGTAGCCAGAACTACAGGTATGCGTTACCACGCCTGGCTAATTTTTGATTTTTGATTTGTTGTAGCGATGAGGTCTCACCAAGTTGCCCAGGTTGGTCTCAAACCCATGGGCTCAAACAATCTACTCACTTTAGCCTCCCAAAGTGCTGGGATTACAGGCTGAGCAACCAAGCCCGGTCTATTTTTCTGTAAGCTTGTGGACTGCCATAATTTAATGTTTTTCAATTGATTAAAACCATTTCCTTTTATGTTAAAAAAAAAAACCCAGACAAACAGATAAGGCAATCATGCTATATATATATATATATATATATATATATATATATACACACTATATACACACACACACATATATATACATACACACACACACACACACACACACACACACATATATACACCACACACTCATACACACACACAAAAGAATATCACTCAGTCTCTAGAAAGAAGGAATCCCTGCCTTTTGCAGCAATGTGAATGGACCCGGAGGACACAATGTTAAGTGAAAGAAAGAGGACATGGAAAGACGTAAATTAAAAAGGCGGCTGGCACAGTGGCTCACACCTATCATTCCAGCACTTTGGGAGGCTGAGGTGGGAGGATCGCTTGAGTCCAGCAGGTTGAGGTTGCGATAGCCATGATAATGCCACGGCACTCCAGCCTGGGTGACAGGGTGAGACTCCAACCAAAAAGAAAAAAGAAAAATGAAACAATCATAACATACTATAATGCAAGTTATTTAAAGGTTTATTTCTGAAATTTCTGTTTAGTATTTTCAGGCTCCAGGTGACTGTAGTAACTAAAGCTGCAGGAAGCAAAACTGCAGCTTGGGGGTGGGGGCTGCTGAACTGTCACCAAGTGGACAAAGCAGATCCCTGTGGAGGTGGGGAGTTGGGAATTAAGCACCACACCATGAACCTGAGTGCTCACAGCTTCCATCAGCCAGAATTCAAGAGTGGAAGAATACCACGTGTACTCCACCAACAGCCAACCCAGGCGACCCCCTGTTCCCATGTGGGCTGCTGCAGTACTGAGCATTCATGTCAATAGGGTTGTTAACAGGCTACCTCGCCCAGCTCCATTTTGCAATGCTAGAAAGCTGAAACTGGGCTCTTGACCCCCTTGTGGTCTGGGCACTGGATGTCACCAGATGCCACCAACTAAGTGCATCTGGGGCCATCTGAGGGGGGCCTCTACCACAGTCCTGGGGAAAAGTGGTGGGCATAAGGCTAGCTCCATCCCTGGGTTCACACTCAGCTTCCTGGGTTCGAGAAGCAACATGGTGCCAGCAGCGGCTCCCTCGCCTGGCCTCCTGGACTCTGCTGTGGGCCCATTATCCAGCTTCTGGGACATTTGGGGGCTTGGGCAACAGCAGCGGGTCACCACACTCGGGATCCCAGCACAGCCCAGCGGGGCCGCAGGGCCCCGCACAGGTAGCCTCTATACTGCTGCAGGGTTACACCCAGCAGTCCACCCCAGGCCTGCCACTTGGGCCTCCTGATGGTGCCATAAGCACCCAGCAGCCTGGACTCAATCTCTCCGAGCATCAGCTACTTGGCAGGGAGGGGGTTCATTCCCACCCCAGATGTGGTGGATGAAGATTTTCTGCAAGATGGGCAGGGGCACACCGGTGGGGCTGCTGATGTCCCCTCTTGGTGGCACTCAGCACCCACCACACTGCAGGTACAGTGGCCCAACAACATGAATGCAGGTCTCATATGAGTCACAGTATCACGTGAGTGGACAGGTGGATTTTCAAAAGACTTTTGCAAAGAAGGGCAGATTCAATATAATCTCAACAAAGCAAAACACAAACAGCAACAAGAACAGAGAGCTGCGACTGCCTGTCACCAAGAGAGTGAACTATGAAACACTACAAGTGAATAAAAGTGATTACCCTGCAAAACATTCAACTATAAAACTTTTCAAAGAAAACAAGCCACAGTCTCATTCTCATCTATAAGATGCAGGAGCTGGACCCTGTCATTAGTTCCACAACAGGAAAAAAAAAAGATAAAGGAAAGTGTGATTAAAACTCTAACCAGTATTTACTGAAAGCACACTAAGGTCTCAGTGTTGTCAGGAATATTCACGGCAAGAGAAGTCTAAGTTGTTGCAACACAAACCCAGAAAAAGGGACCAGAAAAGAGAATTTTACCACAAAGGAACAAATTCCCTAAGGTTGATCTGAATAGGAGTATTAGATGCGAGTACCTTGCGTGCACTCACCTGGTCCTTCAAGGCTTTTGGCTACCGCTCTTTGCATATCGCTAGGTTCTGTGCTGTATCAACTTCTGGTATACCTAAGTATCCAGGTATGCGCACTTGGGGTTTGTGATTGTTCTTTCAAGGAGATCAGCGAATCATTCGAAAGGGAAGGGGAGTTCTCTGTCCGCCTGAGTTAGACTTCATAGACAGAATGTTCAGAGGTTCATGGTCAGGGAAGGTGAGCGCCATAAGGTAATGTGTACCATCCTGGCACATCAGCCTCTGTCATCCAGAAGCTTCACTACCTGAAACAGAGTCCAAAGCCAGGACACAGGCAGCAGTCTCCTAGGCAGTAAAACCAACACAACAAGGCCCAACATTACAGTTCCACACACAGGAAGTCCTGATTCCACACTCCCAACATTCTGCCATTTTTATCCACCATTCAGCAAGTTATGTGTTCTGTTCTCACAGCACTGAAAACATCAATTAGAAAGAGCTGGAGCCAAGCGTGCTGGCTCACACCTGCAATTCCAGCACTTTAGGAAGCTGGGGAAGCAGGATTGCTTGAGACCAGGAATATAACACCAGCCTGGGCAACCAGTGAGAACTCGTCTCTACAAAAAAAAATTTTTTTTAATTAGCCAAGGGTGGTGGCGTGTACCTGTAATCCCTGTAATCCCAGCTGCTCGGGAGGCTGAGGCAGAAGAATCACTTAAGCCCAGGAGATCGAGGCTGTGGTGAGCTACTGCATTCCAGTCTGGACAACAGAATGAGACTTCAACTCAAAAAAAAAAAAAGAATAGAGCAGGAGACTACCACTGACAGGCATAATGAGAACAGATATCACAGCCAACAGCAAAGAAATAAGCAAACCAACCCCAAAACCAGACATGATTTAGAAAGGAATGGTTTCACCAACAAATAAACAACATACAGTGGTCTGTACATTGCTGGCTGAGGACACTAATGACTGAGTTTCTTTTTGCAATTAATTATGCCAAGTTCACTGACACCCCTGACATACAAATGGAATCAGCAAGCTAATTTTTTTTTTTACCAGTATGATAGCATCATCCATCTTGAATTTTATACTGATAAAAAACTACAAATTGTACTTAAATTATCTTTCCAGCATTCTTTAGTACTGAACTAAATTAGACCATATCTGAAGGTTGCCATGAAATATACAGACATACAAAAAACAAAACGGAATGAGACAAATCCTGAGAAGCTGAAATACTACATTGAAACTCATTCTGGCAACAAATAACACATGAATATTTCATAACCTAAAAAGTGAACCTACATTGCAGTAAGTGAGCAAACTAATGTTCCTTGTCCACTTACTTCCAGACGCCCTTAAAAACAACAGCTACACTTGAACCTCTCCTAAGTATGGACGCTCTGAAACACAAGTGTAACTTATAATGCTGTCATCCAACAGCAGAGTGTAGTTGATGGAAACTTTCTGTTAATACTCCTGGGAAGATCCAGAAAGCACCTGCATCAAAGAGTCTTAGGCTTGATCAAAAATAGTCTGAAAAGATAAAGAAATGATCAGAAGCATGTAAACTACAATAAATGGAGATAATTACAGATATTTATCAAAATATAAACTGCATCCTTCTACCTCAAGAAACAGTACTGGCTGGGCTTGGTGGCTCATGCCTGTAATCCCATCACTTTGGGAGGCCAAGGCAGGAGGATCGTTAGAGACCAGGAGTTCAAGGCCAGACTGGGTAGCATAGCAAAACCCCATCTCTACCAAAAATGTTTAAAAATTTTTTTAAAAGACAGTACATAAAAATTACTTATCCATTACTTAGTAAGCAGTCAATGAATTTAGCTATTATTATAAGATGGAAAATCAAGACTAGTTGAGCTAATGAAAATATCTATGACCACAGTGATCAGGCAAGCACCAAGCACTTATTAAGGGTCTATCGGGTCACTAGCAATGTGCATAGGAATACAGGGTCATCATGATCAACCTAAGAAGCACTATTTGTGATCAAATAAATGCAAAATATTGAACCTCTACAGGGCAAACATTTAGCAATGATTAGAACTTACAAAGGACTCTTAACTTCTTTCAAAGCACTGTTCCTTATAGAAGTCCAGTCTGCAGAGTTTGAAACATAAATTGTTTACTTGAAGAGTCACCAAATGATTAAGTGAGTATAAGGAAGTGTTAACCAAAATTAGCCTCATGATTTTCATGGGGAAAAAAAACCTCTTTTCCCATTATTCTCCAGACTTAGCTGGAGCAAGAATCTGAATACATTTCCTCTTAAAGAAAACCTTTATTAACCTGGATCTACACACACCCTGAAAGGACCTAATGTGGTCTATGTGAAGGATTTGTACACATTGAGAGGAACCAAGTTTCGCAAGAATGTATAATTGCTAAAATCTTTTTTGTTTATATAAAATGTCCAGAATAGCCAAAGATAGACAGAATATAAACCAGTGGTTGCCCAGGGCTGGGAGAGGGGTGATGATGGGGTAATTAAAAGTCCTAAAATGGATTGTGGTAATTGTACACAATTCTGGAATACACTAAAAAAACGCTGGATTGGGCCTGGCATGGTGATTCACGCCTGGGAGGCCAAGGCAGGAGGAATGCTTGAGCCCAGCAGTTCGAGGCCAGCCTGGGCAACATAGTAAAATCTCATCTCAAAAAATAAAAAAATATTAGCCAGATGCAGTTTCCTGTAGTCCTGGCAACTAGGGAGGCTGAGGCAGGAGGATCATTTGAGACCAGGAGGTCGAGGCTGCAGTGAGCAGGGATCGCACCACTGCACTCCAGCCTAGGTGACAGAGTAAGACCCTGACTCAGAAAACAAACAAACCACTGAATTGTACATTTTAAATAGATGAATTGTATGATACGTGAATTCTATTTAAACAATGCTGTTATTTTTTAAAGTTAACACTTTACAAAACTTGACACCTTAAAATTGCTACATTATGGTCAAACTCCCTGGTACCCTCTCAGTCGGGTATCCTTCCTGGCTGGTTAAACCTGTCACTGATCATCCTGCCTGGTCCCTTTCTCAACATTCCAACCCTCTCCCCACAAATGCAAAGACGGAGGGGGAGAGGAGGGTGGCAGGGGTGTTTCATAAAAGTTAAAAATACTTCACACTGGATTGTAATACAAACGATTTGTCAAAATAATACTTTCATAACAAAAACATACAATCCCTAGTAAAGGTATCTATTTATTATGGTATTTTTAGCTTAAAAGAATTATCACATCAGCAAAATATGAATTATCTGACATGGTCTCACCATAGCATTCTTTGAAATGGATGATTCCAGCCAAGCTCGGTGGCTCAGCCTGTAATCCCACGCCTTGGGAGGCTGAGGTGAGTGGATTGCCTGAGCCCGCGGGTTTAAGACCCGCTTGGGCAACTTGGTGAGACCTCATCTCTATAAGAAATCAAAAATTAGCCGGGTATGGTAGCGCGCACCTGTAGTTCCAGCTACTTGGAAGGCTGAGGCAGAAAGATCACTGGAGCCCAGCAGGGTGAGGTTGCGGTGGCTGGGAGTGGCCACTGCACTCCAGTCTGGGCAACAGAGTGAGACTCCAACTCAAAAAAAAAAAGAAATGGATGATTCCTGTAAATAAGAAAAGACGTGTGCTTGCAGAATTTCAGAAATACTCTGCCCCACAGGAACGGCTGCATTTGCCATCCCCAGGAAGCAATTCTAGAGCTCATGTGCTTACTTCAACAGGCTCTTGGCCTTAACCCACCTCCCGTGGAAGAGCAGGTATGTTTGCTGGAAATTTGGGAAGAGGCTGTGCACGACAACCAACAGAGTAGGCTGGGTGTGGTGGCTCACGCCTATAATCCCCCCACTTTGGGAGGCCGAGGTGGGGAGACTGGTTGAGTCTAAGAATTCAACACTAACCTGGGCAACAAAGTGAGACCTCATCTCTAAAAAAATCTACATAAAAATAAACAAGTGAGTAACAAGTTCAAAGGGGGCACTTCATTTCAGTCACCTTTAATCCACAGGCTCCACTCTGCGCTTTCCTACTTGTGGAGTCTGTTGAGCTCACAGTTGGTGAAATGCAGCTAAGCTCACTCTCAATGCCAGCATGCACACACTGTGGGTGCAGGTCTCCAGCACGTCAGCCGATTAAGCCTCGAGGCTGCTTGCAGCAGTGTTTTCTATTCAGGAACCCTGAGATGACCTTTCCCCCTCTGGGCTAGCTTATAGAAGCACCTAGAACCTTCTCACCTATTTCCTTACCTAAATCACAGCTCCCTTTTTATGATTGATAGATTGCTTGATTGATAGAGGTGAAGTCTCACTCTGTCACCAAGGCTAGAGTGCAATGGCACACTCACAGCCACCCCAGCGTTGACCTGCGGGGCTCTGGCAATCCTGCCTAAGCTTTCCAAGAAGCCAGAACTACAGGTGTACGCTACCACGCCCAGCTAATTTTTGATTTATTGTAGAGATGAGGTCTCACCAATTTGCCCGGGCTGGTCTCAAACTAGCAGGCTCAGACAATCCACTCGGCCTTGGCCTCCAAAAGTGCTGGGATTACAGGCTGAGCCACTCCTGGTCCATGGCTCCCTTTTTTATAAAGAGCAACTAAGTCAGAGTGATTCCACAAGGACAAGTCTGCATCTCTCCTTCAGCCACTGTGGGCGGTGCCTTGGGGGGGAAGGGGTTTAGTCTCCAGGGAAGCATCCAGAAAGGAGAAGAAATTACACCTACAGCATGCACGCCAACATTATTTTGGGGTAAGAGCAGGTAAGCTGTTCAGGCACAAAGGTTTTAATAAAGTTTTGCAAAGATGATGAAGTCCTACATGTTGAACACAAACATGCTGGTGGCAGCTTTGTGTCCTAAGAAAGGATAAAAGGGGCTAGGCACAGTAGCTCACGCCTATAATCCCAGCACATTAGGAGGCTGAGGCGAGAGGATTGCCTGAGCTCAGGAGTTCGAGACCAGCCTGAACAACATGGGGAGACCGCATCTCTACAATAAATCAAAAAATTAGCCGGGCATGGTGGTACATGCCTGTAGATCCGGCTACTTGGAAGGCTGAGGCAGAAGGATCGCCAGAGCCCAGTAGGTCGATGCTGGGGTGGCCGTGAGCGTACCACTGCACTCCAGTCTGGGCAACAGCGTGAGATCCCAATTCAAAAAAAAAAGGGTAAAAGAAACCAGAAAGACTAAACCTGGAGAAAGCACTTTTTCTTTTTATTTTTATTTTTGAGTCGGAGTCTCATTCTGTCACCCAGACTGGAGTGCAGTGGCCGCTCCTGCTGGGTTCCGGCGATCCTTCCGCCTCAGCCTTCCAAGTAGCCAGAATTACAGGCACGCGCTACCACGCCCAGCTGATTTTTTGATTTCTTGTAGAGATAAGGTCTTGCCAAGTTGCGCAGGCGGGTCTCCAACCCGTGGGCTCAGGCAATCCACTCACCTCAGCCTCCTAAAGCGCGGGATTACAGGCTGTGCCACCAAGCTCAGCTACTCTACCATAAATTTTAAAAAATGAGTCAGGCATGGTGGTGCACATCTGCAGTTCTAGCTACTTGGAGGGCTGAGGTGGAAGGATGCCCTAAGCCCAGCAGGTCAAGACTGCAGTGACCGTGATTGTGTCACTGTTACTCTGAACCTGATGCACTGAGATTCCCCATCCTGTGCCTGGGCGACAGAGTGAGACTCCAACTCAAAAAAAAAAAAGTATATAAAAAAGGATTACCTTCCTCCACCTCCAACAAACACATCTTCCTAATTAAAATGTCCAAGCATGAGAGGCAATTTGAGACAGTCCTATCTGAGGGGGAAAAAAAATGGGAGGAACAAACAATCTATCAACAACAGTTACAATGTGACAGGAGTGTGTCTTGGGACACTATTAATTTCCATATTACATGTTTCTTTCACATCAATATTTCACAAAAAGCCTGTTAAACTGTGGGGATAATGGAAAATGTGTTTTCTTTTAAACACTCATACACACTTTCCCCAAATAAAAGCAACTTGAACTTCTGAACAGTCCATGGTTTTACAGAATATTGGTGGACTAATAAAACTGCTCAAGTACTTTGGGCAACAGCAAAAATGAGCAAGCTCCAACCCCCGTTGATGGTCTTTCCCCAACTCCACTATTTGATGAAGTAACATATCAACACAGCCATAGTATCCTCAGCCCACAGCTTTCACCAGCAGATAGTTCCACAAGAGCAAACAGAGAGAAGCCACATCTGATGAGGACACAGAGGAAGAGTAGCAGACAGGGCGACTCCCAAGCTGGGCTTCTCGCAGTCCCAACAGATGAGGTTCAGGGCACTTGCTCTGTCCCATGTGGAGAACACCCAGCCTACCCCGCAACTGCTTTAGAGAGAAATTCGTTTAAAACTCCATTCTGAAATCTGCAGAGCCACGGGAACCCGCACGCTCGATGGGCCTTATTCCACCAACCACTCCAGTGCTCCTCCGCCATCAGGGCAGGGTCCTGTGTCACTGTTACTCTGAACCTGATGCACTAAGATTCCCCATCCTTTGCCTAAGACGGGCCATCTTGGACCTCCCACTCACCATTCTTGTCTGAGTAAGTCACTCCTCTCTACCACATCTCCGTAAAGACCGTCATGTCCAATACACTCCTTAAATGTGTCCTCAGGCTGGCTTAAGCTTGTGATACCAGCACTTTGGGAGGCTGAGGCAGGGGGACCACTTGAGCCCAGAAGTTGGAGACCAGCCTGGACAACATAGCAAGACCTCATCTCTACAAAAATCACACAATTAGCCAGCCATGCTAATTGTATCTCAGCTACTTGGGAGGCTGAGGTAGAAGGATCGCCTGAGCCCAGGAGGTTGAGGCCGCCATGAGTCATGGGCTACAGAATGAGACTCCCACTCAAAAATTAATTAATTAAATGTGCACCCAACAGATGTTATTGACAGATTAAACCTAGTTCTAATGATTGTGACAATGAGTGATGATCGTCACAGAACATGTCTCCAGGACAGATGTTATAAACAATTAAAGCAATTGTGCACAGAACCAAGAGCAACTAGATAATCCTGTCTTGCCCCAACAACAAGCCAATTGCCGGTTTTGGCATAACTTGTTAAGAAAGGTGTTAATTTTTTTTAAATTGTTTTTAAGTGACTCAAGCACTGTATATAGAACATTATCTTTTTCTGTCACAAAGTCCTAGAACAAGCCGGGCTCGGTGGCTCAGCCTGCAATCCCATGCCTTTGGGAGGCTGAGGTGAGTGGATTGCCTGAGCCCACGGGTTCAAGACCCGCCTGGGCAGCGAGACCTCATCTCTACAATAAATCAAAAAATCAGCCGGGCATGGTAGCATATGCCTGTAATTCCGGCTACTTGGAAGGCTGAGGCGGAAGGATCGCCGGAGCCCAGCAGGTCGAGGCTGCAGTGGCCGGGAGCGGCCACTGCACTCCAGTCTGGGTGACAGAGTGAGACTCCAACTCAAAAAAAACCCAAAAAACAAAAAACAAAGTCCTAGAACAACACATCTACTGGGCACTGACAGGTACTAGGAGCCACAGTGATGCTGACAGGAATGGTAATAGTCCTGCTCTCCAGAGCCCAAGGAGCAGTTCATGACTCAAGAAACGTGATACACAAAACAGGGCACTTAAAACAACGCAGAAAGCACACCGGAACACATGTTTTCCAGGAAACTAGCCTAGATATTTCAAAGATAATTATTTCTGACTGTTTTCGTAACACATGCTCTTTTTAAAATTCACTCCTAGCCGGGCTTGGTGGCTCAGCCTGTAATGCCACGCTTTGAGAGGCTGAGGTGAGTGGATTGCCTGAGCCCTGGGTTCGAGACCCGCCTGGGCAACTTGGCTAGACCTCATCTCTACAATAAGTCAAAAATTAGCCAGGCGTGGTAGCACGCGCCTGTAGTTCCAGCTCCTTGGAAGGCTGAGGCGGAAGGATCGCCAGAGCCCAACAGGTCGAGGCTGCGGTGGTCAGGAGCAGCCACTGCACTCCAGTCTGAGCGACAGAGTGAGACTCCATCTCAAAAATTCACTCCTTTACTGTTTAAATAAAATGGTGAGTAAGTAAACAAAGACAGAAATTTGGAAGCCTGCTTTAACAGACTGCTTTTTTTCTGAGATGCCTAGAAGCCCACCAGCATCCTTATCACAGAGGGGGATCAAAGAAAAAAAAGGAAAAGAAAGAAAAGGAAGAATACTAGGTATTACAACAACAGATATCAAGATGACCACAAAAGAACATGTTTCCAGCTCATCATTCCCTAAGTTCTGTGGGAAGAATAAAATTCTTCAAACATTATTATCTGAACTTGGCTTCCGTTTCCCAAACAGTTCCTCTGTTGTTACTTCTGAGCCACAATGTCCCACACCACTCAGAAGTTACTAGAAAGTGAGCTAATAAGTCTTTTAAAAGTTGCTAGTACGGCTTTAAAAATAAAAATAAAAAAACACAGTGTCAGGTGTTCCAACAAAATTTACTCTTTTAGAGAAGTTTACAAAACAATTCAGAGTGAAAGAAAAGACAGGATGGAATGCTATTTTTAATAAGTAGCAAAAAAAAAAAAAAAACCCACAGAGTAACTACACACCACTGCTACTTTGTTTACACGGCTGTAACTTGCACACGCAAGTACTCTACAGAGTATTGCTCAAGAAGAAACTGTCAAAAATGAAGACTTGAGCAAACATTCCTCCCTAAGCAGGCCTAAGCAGGGACGTGTCGCTTCTGAGATTTCTCCAGCAAGTCCGGACAGGTAGCACAAGGGCCTCACCTGGTTCTACCAAGAGTGAAAGCGGCTGTTGCCAACTGCAATGCCAATAAACGCAGGGCAGGAGTGGGCCTCCCCCAAGACCCCTGCCGGGCGGCCAGCATCAACAAAACCCACTTTGCCCATCTCGTCTGCTTTTGCCCTCATCCCATGGACCCTGGCAACCTGCTTCGTGTGGTTCCCTCCACCATTCCAAAAGAGTCGAGGTCACCCGGGCCACAGTCCAGCGGTGAAGCCAAGCGCGGCGCCACCCAGACCCCGGCCCTCCCGGCACACCCAGCCAACTCGTCCTTTTCAGGTGTGGGCCTGGGGCGGGGGCTGAAGGCTCCCATCGAACGGCACATTCACAGGAGACGCGGTGTGGGCGGCGAG
>NW_007245990.1:21351-44972 GCF_000164805.1 Carlito syrichta
GCTCCCTCCAGGAAGGGCAGCGGGCGGGCCGCGAGGGGCGGGTGTCCCGGCGCCTGGGCTGGAAGAGAAAGTGAAATGCAGCGCCTTTCTCCAGGCTGCACCTACCCGCCCCAGTCCAAGTGCAGCCGCCTCGCTCCTCGGGCGCACCGGTCCCCGCCCTCGGGCCCGGGCTCCGTTCTCTTGACGATGGCGCGTCCCCTTTAAGGAGTAATCCGATCGGAACCGATCTGTGGTTAAACCTCCCTCCGACTCGGATTTTAACCGGATTTCTCTCCCTCTCTCCCAGAGCCCGACGGGCGACCGGCGTTGCTGTGAGCTCTTCCCGCCCCTTCCCTGCCCCGCCCACCCGCTAGCCCGACTGATTGGCGAGAAACGCTACAACAGGAACCACAGTTCTCTCCCTCCATTAGCCTGGTCAGCCGCCGCTCATGGTTCTCCCGCCCTCACCACGCCTCTTTCCCCGGGTTGGTCCTGCCTCTAATCATTCTCCGTCCTCTCCTCTAACGTTGCTTTGGAGAACTGCCAGTCAAGGCTCACCCTCCCGCCTCCGGAAAGCGAACTTTATTCTCATTGGTGGAAGGACATCTTCCTGTACGCCTGATTGGGCGAGGAAGGAGCTGGTCGGCACGCCCCCACCCTCTCCCAGGACGGCTCTGGGAAACAGAGCCGTGAAGTGCCCCCCGGCGTCACCCGAGAGCCGTGAAGTGCCCCCCGGCGTCACCCGCTTCCGAGGGCTCCTTTCCCTTCCGATGTGGGCGGCGTCGAGCGCGGACTCAGCCTGCGCCGGGGAGAGCCCGGACGGGAGAAGACTCACGCCTCCTCCAGAGGAGGGACGCGTCCGGAACCGGCCCGAGTCCCGGCGCGCCTCCCCAGCGAACGCAGCGGCGTGACGAGCCCGGCGCCCGAGGTCCCCGCCGCTGCTCCTCCTGGATCCGCCCCGCGGGTGTCCCCTCGCCGCCGAGGGAGCGTCCGCGATGGCACCTGCACGCCCGGGACCCCTCCTCCCCCGTCCGTCACCCGGAGCGCCTTGAGAATACCCCGCGACTGGCCCCGTCCAGGCACGTCCGGGGTCGTTCGGCGCGTGCACGAGAGCGCCTCGCTTTTCTGGGAAACACTAACCAGATGGCGCCTGCTGCCAGCCTCGGAGTGCGCGACTCGTGGCCCTTGCTGGAAGTGGCGGGGCCCCTGGTGGCTGGACGGGCCGCCGGGCGGAGAGCGTCTCCCGCGGCGGGGAGAGCGCCGGGCCCCGGCAGCGCGGCCTGGAGAGGCCCTCGCACGAGAGGGCGGGGGTCCCGCGGCAGCCTCTGGGGCCTGCGAGGGGTCTCCCCCGGAGCTGCGAGAACCCTAAGGCCTGTTTGCGCCAACACCGAGCACGGCTTCGGCTTGGGAACTCGACTTGGAAAGTCGTGGGCAACGGTTATGTGCTGTCTCCCTCTTTGCCCCTGAACTTGGAGAGACTTTGGAGCTCGGGGCTTTCGTGCATTGCCGCGGTTCCCGGGAGAGTCCAGGGATGCCAGGACGGCGGTCTGTGCTGAAAAGGGGACATAAACGTCAGCAGTCGGCGGTCGACAGGACTCATCCCCGAACTGAGGTGAAAAAACGCCCTAAGGAAACCGCAAGTATCAGAGCGGGAAACAGAAGGGAGCTGCAGCTGGTTTAGGTAGTGACAAGGGACAGGGACCGATCTGGGCTGCATTTGTATCCTTCACGGTTCATGTCAACCGCCATCAGGTACCTATAACTAAGATGCTATTGTTAGCTTATTCTGATGTTTATAGACACACAGTTGCTTTTTTTGTTCTTTGTTCTTTTTTAATCGGAATCTCACTCTGTCGCCCAGACTGGAGTGCAGTGGCACACTCACAGCCACCAGAACCTTGACCTGCTGGGCTCAGGTGATTCTTCCGCCTCAGCCTTCCAAGTAACTGAAACCACAGGCACGGGCCACCACGCCCGGCTAATTTTTTTGTTTTTTTGTAGAGACGAGGTCTCATCATGTTGCCCAGGCTAGTCTCAAACCTCTGGGCTCAGGCAACCCTCTCACCTCTGCCTCCCAAAGTGATGGGATTACAGGCGTCGGCCACTGTGCCCTGCACACACACAGTGTTTAAAACTGCAGCTGTGCTAAGCTCATACTTCTGGTTTTCTCCTCATTTATGACTCAATTTTTGAGACTGTTTCTGGGATCTAATATTCTACATTGGAATATAGCCAGAATATTCCATATTGTAATATCTAGAATGATCTTCTGGAGATAGACACCCAGCATTTAGGCATGTACACACCTGCAGCTTGTTTTCAGGTTCTTTCTAAAACAACTGCCTTTTCTTCTCTTCAGGAATAATGAAACACCAGCTTTATAACATCTAGCTGGTTGCTGCCCTGTTTTTTTGCTCTAGCAGAGTGAGCTTATGACCAGAGGTAGCAGTCTGCAGAAACCTCTAGATTCTCTTACTTGTGTTGAACCAACTACGCTGAGATCATCAAGTACAAGTGACATTATCTTCTTCTCTAAACACTTCGCACTTGCCCACAATAGGATCATTTACCACTTTTTAGTGTCCTGGTACTACAACTCCTGTTAGCATTTCCCAACAAGGAAGGATTTAGAAAGTCTGCAGACCTGGAGCTTACCACATGGGGGTCATCCTTGAGAATGTTCAGGTTACTCATGCCATCTCTACAATGGAAAGCAATTGCCTAGGAAAGAAGAAGATGGCTTTAATGCCTGGGCTTTGTCCACCAGATGAAATGTTCGCTAATCCAAGCTGCTGTCATCTGCTGTACAGAGTGAGGAGGGAGGCAGGAAGGACTCGTCGCAGCTCAGCATTCAGCCATGTCTGGCCCGGCTTTCTGCCCTCTTTCAGCCTTGAAAATCTTCCTGGATGGATGGGGTTGTCCACACTTGGCCCTGCTCTCCCTGATGAAAGATTTGACATCCTGTCTGACAAGAAAAACAAAATCAGAACTTTCTGCCTCTTCAGCTCGACCCCTAGCCTCCTGAGCACTTTTGCTTCCTCTGCTCCAGTTCCTACCCACAAATCCAATCACGATCAAGTCTACCATTCAGTATGAAAAAAAATTGGCAAAAATGAAATAAAAGAACGCCAGGTTCCTGCACACAGCCCCACTTCCAGCCTTGGAGAACTCTACAGTTTTAGCAATTGCCCCTACAGAGGGACTGTAGCTCCCTGGCTTCGTTCCCCATTTCAAGCCCCATCCCCAGTCTTCAAAAGGATATTCCAACCAGGCTCAGTGGCTCATGCCTGTAATCCCAGCACTTTGGGAGGTTGAGCCAAGAGGATTGCCTAAGCCCACAGGTTCAAGACCAGCCTGGGTAACATGGCAAGACCCCATCTACAATAAATCAAAAAAAATTAGCTGGGCATGGTGGCACACACCTGTAGTTCCAGCCACTTGGAACACTAAGGCAGAAGGATTGTCTGAGCCTACCATGTTGAGGTTGTAGTAATGACAAAGTGAGGGGCAACAGTGAGACTCCAACTCAAAAAAAAAAAAAAGAATTTCCTTAATGGCCAATGTGATGAACGCTTCTTAAATCCTTGCATTTAGGGCTGGATGTGGTGGCTCACACCTGTAATCCCAGCACTTTGAGAGGCCAAGGCAAGAGGATTGCCTAAGCCAAGGGCTTCGATACCAGCCTGAGCAACATTAGCTGGGTGTGTTGGCACATGCCTGTGGTTCCAGCTACTTGGAAGGCCGAGGCAGAAGGGTTGCCTGAGCCCAGCAGGTCCAGGCCGCAATGGTCATGAGCATGCCACTGCACTCCAGCCTGGGTGACTCAAAAAAAAAAAAAAAAAACTCCTTGCATTTAGATCTTTATGAAAGTCCTTTAAAGGGTGAAGTTACATGATGATCACAGTTCTCCCTGTTCATAAACACACCACCTCTCAAAGAACTACCATAGTTTAGCCAATAATTATTTTTCCTCAGAAAAATTCTGTGACCCTTCCTCCTGCAAGTTCCTTTCAGTTCACCAGACATGTATATTGTAACTATAATGCAGTGAGTGAAGCCTGGGCAGCCAACGCTGACCCTGTCTCCATTCTGCAGGGAGTACGATCTCCACATGATTAGAGGTACAGTTTTTACCCTTTGCTTCCTTCAGAGGTCATAGGTCAAGACCCTCTATAACCAGTGATTTTTCTGCAGTCAAATGTTTAAAAATCCCAAGCCAGGTGTGGTGACACACATATAATCTCAGCTGCTGGGGAGGCCAAGGTGGGAAGATTGCTTGAGCCCAGGAGGTCAAGGCCAGCCAGGGCAAGACCCAGTCGCTAAAAATAAATCCAGTTACTTGAAGCTGTCAATCAAAATATCTTCCCCTGTCCCTTTATTAATCTTAAGACCAATAAATCAAAATAAGAGAGAAGAAGTCCACAGTCGTTTGATTTAAGAAACTTCAGAAAATATTTCCTGAGCCTTCTAGAGGAGGCCCAAGCCCTCCACCTTCTATACTTACATCAGCACTGATGTTCCTTGAATATGAGGGGGGACCTCCTCCAAAAAAAACCTCAGAATGTATTTTGGAGGGTGGGCCCCTTGTAGTACAGGCTTGCCCCCGCTGGGTTAGTGTTCTAGGAACCCATTGGCATCAGTGTACCAGCTAGTATTGTGAGAGACTGCATTTGGCTTCAGTGAATTTTTTTTGGAGAGTCTTTCAACGTGTTTGCCGGTTTCATGATGGGTGATTTATACAACCTACCCACACCACACTGAGTATTTAGCAGTTTTTGACCAAGACAGTATGACCCCCATGCCCCACCTCCCTGTTCCACCTGATCTCACAAATGACTTTTGTTTCCCAGATGAAAAAAGTCCTCAAAGGGAAATTGTTTGCCAATGTGAAAAGGGGGAAGCCAAAAACAGCAGAAGCACTATAAGGCATCAAAATTGACAATTTCAAAAACTTTTGAGTAGTGGAAAAAGCATCTCGATGGGTATATTGTATCAGACGGAGAGGACTTAAGGTGAGTGGAGTTTAAACATGTAAGAATAAATATACAATTTTTTATACATACCGATTTTTGGTTTTGGTGGTTTTGTTTTTGTTTTTTTGGAGTGCAGTGGTATGTTCATGGCCACCGCAGCCTCAGCCTGCTGGGCTCAGGTGATCCTTCTGCCTCAGCCTTCCAAGTAGCTGGAACTGCAGGTGCACAACACCATGCCCAGCTGATTTTTTAAATTTATTGTAGAGACGAAGTCTCACCAAATTGCCCAGGCTGGTCTCAAATCCCTTGGCTCAGGCAGTTCTCTCCCAAAGTGCTGGGATTACAGGCTTGAGCCACCACACCCAGTCTTGTTTTTGGTTTGGGGTTTTGCTTTCGCTTTCTTGTTCTCCCTCACATATCACTGAAAAGTCTTCCACCATCAGGAAAAATTCAGTTATGTTCAGCGTATTCTACTTACCAAATGGAAAGTAGATATTAAGATTTCCCATTCTCTCCTACTTAAACCCTTCAGAGCCCTCATTCATTCATTCAGGCACATTCTGAATTAGTCCAAACAGCTCTGCAAAACAGGTGGAGCTCTTGGTAATCTGATGCCAGGCTACTTCTCTGATTCCTTCCCTGACCACTCCTTTATTTGACACTTTCAGTGTGTGCCCTGTCAATACCAACTGGCTGTTCTTCCAAGCCCTGAGGCCTTTGGACACCTGTGTGTGGAAGAGCCTTCTCACCTGAGCCCCCTCTTGTTTGTCCATCACACCATTGGTCCACAGAAGCACTGCCTCCTTCATGCAGTCTTTTTAGATTTCACACCCTTCCTTGACCTCATTATTCTTTGTGTTATCTGTTTACTTCTGTTTGTGTCATCACATTGAATACAGAATTTAAATGTTTCTTTTTCTGTCTCTCAGCTAGTCTGGTTTGTTCTGGAAGAGCAGAGGCCATGTTCATGAATCTTTGTATGGGTATCACATGCTGTGATGGCCAGCGGCTCTGAAGGCTTTCCATCAGTGCAGGTCAAGTTGGGCTGAATAAGCTAGGCTGAAACAAAAGAGTGAACCTGCCAGGTGAAAATCTAATCACCCACAACTGTTCTAGGAGCATTCTCATTAATATTTTATTGTAAATCTATCTTATCAATTAGTCAAGGTCACTGGTCCCCAGACTTTTTTATTTCATGAACTGGTAAAACATCCAAGGAGTTTTGGGAAACTGACGTAGGCTTATCAACTTTTTTTTATTTTTTCAAAGTAAAGGTATAAAAATAAATATAAATAAAACTTCAACCTATTCTCTTTATTGTTTCATAAAATAGGAATATTTTGAAACCAAAAATAGGGATGGCTTTTTTTTTTTTTTCCCAGTTGGAGTCTCGCTTGACTTGAATAAACTTGACGTTTCGGAAGACCTGCACAGGGCTCCAGTTGTGTCGAGGACATTCTTTGCACTTTCACTGCAGTCCTTGACCTGATGCTTCTTTCCATCTATTTTCAAAGAGGTTAAGAAAGTAGAATATTCCCAAGTTTTCTTGCCCCACAGTGTCTGTGGGGGGAAAATCTCTTTGCCTTTTTGCTAACTTTCACTCTACCCCTGAGCAAACATTAGCACCTCATCATCAGTCATCTTGCCAGCTTCCCACCAGAATGTATGAAGGGAAATTCATATTGCTCCTGCAGGCCCTTCCAAAACACTTCTGGAATTCCTTTTTGCATCTACCATGGTTTATTCCTCCCTTTCCTTTCGGGACATTTGCTGCTCTTTAAAAACCATCACGGGACCGGGCGCAATGGCTCAAACCTGTAATCCCAGCACTTTGGGAGGCTGAGGTAAGAGGATTGTCTGAGCCCACGGGTTCAAGAACAGCCTGGGCAACTTGGCAAGACCTTACCTCTATAATAAATTAGAAAATTAGCTGGGTGTGGTAGCATGCGCCTGTAGTTCCAGCTACTTGGAAGGCTGAGATGGAAGGATTGCCTGAGCCCCACAGGTCAATGCTGGGGTGGCCATGAGCGTGCCACTTGCACTCCAGCCTGGGCGACGGAGTGAGACTCTAACTAAAAAAAAAAAAAAAAATCATGGAGGGCTGGACATGGTGGCTTATGCCTGTAATCCCAGCACTCTGGAAAGTTGAGGTTAGAATTTGAAAGTTTGAAAGTTGAGACTTGAGGCCAGAAGTTTTAGACCAGCCTGGGCAACATAGTGAGACCCCCGTCTCTAAAAATAACAAATAAAAACCGTCATGTAGTCCTTGGGAAGTTCCTCTGTTGCTTGTCGATGAGACAAATAATCCAAATTTAAGTTCTCTTTTTTAAACTTTTTTTATGCATATAGCCTGTATATTTGCTGAACTTTTAATAATTCAGGTTAAGTGCCTAGTACCTATTAATAAATATGTTTATCCTGCGTCACAGAATTATGATTATGATGGTATGAACCATGTTGAAGTACATGGAGGGATATATGTGTTACATAAATGCAAAGCGCTCCTTGTAATCCAGAATGCAAACCAACCAGATATAAATTCTTTATGATGGAAAAGTTCATAACAACTAAGCATCTTCTAGAACAAATCTACTGATGCCATGGTAAAGGGCTAGAAAACCCAAGTTCTAAACTGGGTTCAGTGATTGTTGTATTTCATGGGTGCATGCTGAATATTTATGAGATTATCTCCAATAAAATACTACATGTATTTTGTCTTCAATTTCAATACCTATTTTAGATCACTTAGAAACTGTATATTTTAGGCTGGGCTCATGCCTGTAATCCCAGTACTTTGGGAGATGGAGGTGAGAGGATTGCCTGAATCCAGGAGTTCAAAACCAGCCTAGGCAACTTGGCAAGACCTTGTCTCTATAATAAATCAAAAAATTACTCAGGCATGGTGGCACACTCCTGTAGTTCCAACTACTTGGAAGACTGAGGCAGAAAGTTTGCCTAAGCCCAACAGGTTGAGGCTGTGGTGGCCATGAGCATGCCCCTGCATTCCAGTCTGGGCGACAGAGTGAGACTCCAACTGAAAAAAAAAAAAGAAGAGAAAGAAACTATATATTTTAATACTTTTTCTATTGCTTGGTGTACTTTTATCAAGATCTTAACTTTGCCAAGCATGGATGGTGGCACACACCTGTAATCCCAGCACTTTGGGAGGTAGAGGCAAGAAGATTGGAAGGCGAGAGGATTGTCTGAGCTCACAGGTTCAAGACCAGCCTGGGCAACATGGTGAGACCTCATCTCTACATTAAATTTTTAAAAATTAGCTGGATGTGGTGGCACATGCCTATAGTTTCAGCTACTTGGAAGGCTGAGGCAGAAGAATTACCTGAGCCCAGGAGGTCAAGGCTGTGGTGGTGGCTCTGAGCCTGCCACTGCACTCCAGCCTGGTCAACAGAGTAAGACTCCAACTCAAAAAAAAAAAATTCTTAACTTTGACTCAGTTGTTTTACTGCTGGTATGTTAGTATTCTTCCATTTTTTTTTCCCTTTTATCATTACAAGGAGACTTTCATCTTTAACAAACCCATTGTGTGAAAGTGTGAATTTTCAGCCGGGCTGGGTGGCTCAGCCTGTAATCCCACGCCTTTGGGAGGCTGAAGTGAGTGGATTGCCTGAGCCCGCGGGTTCGAGACCCACCTGGGCAATTTGGCAAGACCTCATCTCTACAATAAATCAAAAAATTAGCCGGGTGTGGTAGCGCGCGCCTGTAGTTCCAGCTACTCGGAAGGCTGAGGTGGAAGGATTGCCGGAGCCCAGCAGGTGAGGCTGCGGTGGCTGGGAGCGGCCACTGTACTCCAGTCTGGGCGACGGAGTGAGACTCCAACTCAAAAAAAAGAAAAGAAAAGAAAGTGTCAATTTTAAAAAGAAATAAATCAATAGTTGAATACTTAAGTGGATTGTCCTGAGGGAATTTTTAGAATATTATTCAGTTTAGATATTTCCAGTCACAAACAGCTTTGCAGAAGTAAAAGACATTATATAAAAATACCTTTACTCAGTTTAACCCCTTCATCTGCCTATAGCTAAAAATGTCTTTGAATTCAGCATCCAAGAACATATAACGTGGTTACTTTTCAAATTAGATTTTTAAATTATTTAAAAGAATGAACAGTTCATCTGTGATTTTTTTGTTGTTGTTGAGACTTTGAGATGGGGTCTCTCTATGTTGCCCAGGCTGGTCTAAGACTCCAGGCCTCAAGTGATCCTCCTACCTTAGCCTCCTAAGTTTTGATGCTTTTCTAGTACTATGATGAAATTACTTTGAAACTATCTTAAAATCTTGATAGATTTTAATATGTATTTTATTTTCTATTTATATGGGTATATATATATATTTTTTTTTTTTTTTTTTTTTTTTGAGTCGGAGTCTCACTGTCATCTAAGTTGGAGTGTGGTGGCATGCTCACTACCATCACAGCCTCAACCTGCTGGGCTCATGCGAAACTTCCGCCTCAGCCTTCCAAGTAGCTGGAACTACAGGCGCGCGCTACCACACCCGGCTTATTATATTTTTTAATTTATTGTAGAGACAAAGTCTCACCAAGTTGCCCAGACTGGTCTCGAACCCCATGAACTCAGACAATCCTCTTGCCTCGGCCTCCCAAAGTGCTGGGATTACAGGCTTGAACCACTGTGCCTGGCTTAGATTTTAATGTGTATTTTATTTTATTTTATTTTTTCATTGTTGTTGAGTTGGAGTCTCACTCTTGTCGCCCAGGTTGGAGTGCAGTGGAATGTTCATGGTCACCCCAGCGTCAACCTGCTGGGCTCAGACAATCCTTCCGCCTCAGCCTTCCAAGTAACTGGAACTACAGATGTACACCACCACGCCCGGCTAGTTCTTAGTTCTTCTGATTTATTGTAGAGACGAGGTCTCACCAAATTATCTGGGCTGGTCTCGAACCCCCGGGCTCAGGCAGTCTTCTCACCTCGGCCTCCCAAAGTACTGGGACTACAGTCTGAGTCACCATATCTGGCCTTAATGTGTATTTTTAAATGTTGCTCTAGTAAATATGAATTTGTAACTTTAAAAGAAGACAGAAGTTTGAAATCTATTCCCAGTTTATAATTTGAAAGACACTAGGTGGAAAAATGTAGACACTATTTACAGTTCTTGCCACCACCTTCTAATTCATTATCTCACTTTAGAAAGAAACTTATAAATTATCCAAAGAACTGGGAAGTCTGATTGGGGTTACATGACCATACCACTGGCAGAGGACTACACCGCATGACAGATGTCCTTGGGGGAGGGGGTGCTTCTGTCTGTTGACAGAGAAGCAGAAAAACAAAGGACAAAGAAAACCCTCTTTAATTAATCCTAGCAGCTAAGCAAAATAAATAGCTCACTTGTTTTAGCAACAGAAGCAAACTGTTGATGGTTGAGAAAAGCCATTACAGGTGCTTTTCAACACGAGCTGCCCCAGAGCCCAGAAACACTGTTATCTAACACAGGGGTCAGCAAACTCTTTCTGTAAAGAGGCACAAGTTCAGAGTTCTGGACCCTGCAGTCCACATGGTCTCTTGCTACACCTCTGCCCCTGTAGCCCAAAAGTAGCCAAAGACAATGTACTATAAATAGACATATAATTATAAGTGAATATGTTCTAAATGAATATTTAACTTGCAATAAAACTCTATTTATGGACACTGAGATGGCATTTCATTTCATTTTCACGGGTCAAGACATATCACTACACTTTTGATGTTTCTCAACCGTTAAAAAAATGCAGGCCAGGCACAGTGGCTCAAGCCTGTAATTCCAGGACTTTGAGAGGCAGAGGCGAGAGGACTGCCTGAGCCCAGGGGTTTAAGACCAACCTAGACAACTTGGCAAGACTTCGTCTCTACAATAAATAAAAAAATAAACAAGGTGTGGTAGCGTTCACCTATAGTTCCAGCTACTTGAAAGGCTAAGGACAGAAGAATCTCCTGAGCCCAGCAAGTCAAGGCTGTGGTGGACATGACCATGCCACTGTACTCCAGCCCAGGCTACAGAATGAGACTCCGACTCAAAAAAAAAAAAATGCAAAATATGGCAGGGCACAGTGGCTCACACCTGTAATCCTAGCAGGGTAAGTCCCCTACATACGAACCTTCAAGTTGTGAACATTCCAAGATGGGAGCATGCATTTGTATGTCCAATCACATAAGTTAGTTCAGGTGTCTGGCATATATTGTCATGTGCCTCTAGAAGTGGTTGTGCCTTTATGTACTTTACTGTACAGACCTGCATAGAGTTCAGTAGTACAATATCTTTATTTCAAGTCCATTATGTCCAGAAGCAAGCATAAAAGCAGTGGCAATTGTGTTGGCTGTGTACCCAGGTTAATTTTGTTGGACTTACAAATAAATCAGGCTTGCGAATGCCCTGTTGGAACAGAACTCACTCATATATAGGGGACTTATTGCATTTTGGGAGGCTGAGGCGAGAGGATTACTTGAGCCCAGAAGTTCAAGACCAGCCTGGGCAACATAGCAAGACCCTACAAAAAAAATCAAAAAATGGGGTGCATGGGGTGCATGCCTCTAGCCCAGGAGGTCAAGGCTGCAGTGAACCATGATTGTGCCACTGCACCCCAGCCTAGGTGACAGAGTGAGACTCTACCTCAAAAAAAAAAAAGTAAAAGCCATTCTTAACTTGCCAGCCATACAAACACAGATGGTAAGCTATAGTAGACCGCTCTCTGATCTAACATAAATCTGATTCATTAAAAAATGAAAGTTTTTTTAGTTCAGTCCCTGGTGTATCAGCACTGTGCTAAACCAGGGACTGCTAGGACTCACAAAATAGACATGGGCCCTGTCCTCATGGGCGTATGGCATAAGAATTCAAAACAGACCAGGCACGATGGCTCATGCCTGTAGTCCCAACACTTTGAGAGACAGAGACAAGAGGATTGCCTGAACCTGCAGGTTTGAGACCAGCCTGGGCAACATGGCGAGACTTCATCTCTACAATAAATCAAAAAATTAGCTGGGCGTGGTGACACGCACCTGTAGTTCCAGCTACTAGGAAGGCTGAGGCAGAAGAATTGCCTAAGCCCAGCAGGTTGGGCACTATGTCAGGCTGTGAGCATGCCACTGCACTACAGCCTGGGTGACAAAATGAGACTTCACCTCGAAAAAAAAAAGAATTAGAAAAGACATTAAATGACAAAGGAGAAGTGGAGGGTGTCCACGCTGTGAACTGGAATCTAGACCAGGCTATTAGCGAAGGCTTCCAGGAGGAAGCATTCTTCAACAGGATTGTGGATGAATGCATGTAGTAAAGTGAGGGAGGGGAAGGGAAGGAAGACAATAATTTCAGGCAGAGGACACAGCATGTGCAGCACTATCATGGCCCCAAGAGAAGGCCTAAGCACCTAGTAGACCTGGAACAAGGGGAGAGAGGCAAGCGGTGAAGTTGGAGAACCAGATGAAAGCAAAGGCATTCAGGACCCCATAGGTCTTCCTTCAGAGCAGCAGAAAGCCAGGGAGGACTGTACATCAAGGTCATGGCAGGATCAGATTGGCACTTTTATTTTTATTAACTTTTTAAAGAGATAGGATCTTGCTGTGTTGTCCAGGCTAGTCTTGAATTCCTGGGCACAAGCGATCCTCCCGCCTTGATCTCCCAATGTGCTGGGATGACAGGTGTGTGCTGCTGTGTTTGGCCTACCCACCCCTTTACAGAGGAGGAGACTTAACTACATGCTGCCTCCCAGTTTTTTTCCTCAGAACAGCCCCAGAGGCCTCTAGTTCACAGAATTATGAGAAGTGATTGCAGGAGAAAGATGAGAGTGAGATAGAAAGGGGAACAGAAAGAGATGGTGAGGGTGTGCTCCATGGGAAGGCAGCCTTGGCTCAGCTCCTGGAATTTCTCTAAGAAGCTACATTGTTTACCATGCCCAAGTACAACCAGGCAGCTGCCTTGGGCGTCATCAGAAGCCTTAGGAAGAGTACAGGGCTCCTCCCTTTACCACAGGGTTGTTGCAATGACCCATCATACATAGAAAATATCATGAATCAAAAATGCATGGAATACCCTGAACCTATTGAGCATCAAAGCCTAGCCCAGCCTTCCCTGAATGTGCTGAGAACACTTATATTAGCCTACAGCTAGCAAGGTCACCTAGCACAAGGCCTATTTTATAATCAAGTGTTGAACATCTCATGTAACTTATTGGATACTGTACCGAAAGTGCAAAATAGAGTGTTTTTATGTATGGGTACTTAAAGTACAGGTCCTACTGAATGCATATTGCTTTTATACCATTGAAAAAGCCAAAAAATCAACTGGGTGCAGTGGCTCTCGCCTGTCATCCCAGCACGTTGGGAGGCTGAAGTGGGAGCATTGCTTGAGCAAGGAGTTTGAAACCAGCCTGGGCAACATAGCAAGACTAAAAATTTTTTCATTAAAATTTTTAAAAAATTAGCTGGGGGTGGTGGCACCTGTAGTCCCAGCTACTTGAGAAGCTAAGCAGAGGGTCACGTGAGCCCAGGAGATGGAGGCTGCGGTGAGCTGTGATCGTGCCACTGCCCTCTAGCCTGGGCGACAGAGTGAGACCTGGACTCAAAAAAAAAAGTCTAATCATCCTATGTCAGGGACCATCTGTAGTCATGGATGAAAAAAAAAATACCTAATGCAATACTTGGGGCATAATTCCCCTAAGATAGTCCCCTCTGTCTACCTAAAATTCTACTGTAACTGGGCCGCCTGTGTTTCATCTGGCAGCCTTTCATCTGGCAGCCGAGGAAACAAACACGTTCTAGTGAATGCCAGAGGCCAGCTGGAGACACTTGGCTGAGAAGACAGGCCTGACCAGTACCTGGTGCAACTGGAAATGCCCCTAGGCCTTTGGTGACTCACAGGAGGAAGGTGGGAGGCAGGTTTTGTTTTCACCTGGGTCCCCAAGCTCCGGCTCCCTCCCTAGGACCCCCTTGAGAGATGCTTCCAATAAGGACAAACCCAGTCAATGCGCAGAAGCACTGTGAGTGTAGCAGGTTTCACTGGCGAGCTGGGCGTGAAGGGCTCTGTCCCCTCCAGCACAGCCTGGAAAACCACCCAGAATGGGATGTCACTGACTCTCTTAGAGTCCTCTCAGCCACCCACTCCCACTGGTGTCGTGTGGCCCTCTGCCATGACCCTGGGTCATGCACACACCAGTAACTGCCCTTTTCCTCCTCTGTCACATCTCAACATTCTCTCAGTGGCCAAGAATTTCTCTCCTCCCAGAGAGCACATTCCCAAACTAAGCAGTTTTAACCTCTCCCCATCTGTCACTGATTGAAGTATTCTTCCAAAAGAAAACAGTTGGGGATTCTCCCTGAGAAGAATTCTGATGCCAGCAGTTAAGGCAAAAATATTTTTTTTTATTAAATTGTGATGGGACAGATGTGGTGGCTCGCACCTGTCATCCCAGCGCTTTGAGAAGCAGAAGTGAGAGGACTGCCTGATCTTAGGGATTCGAGACCAGCCTGGGTAACTTGACAAGACCTCGTCTCTACAATAAACCAAAAATCGCCGGGCTCAGTGGCTCAGCCTTTAATTCCGCGCTTTGGGATGGTGAGGTGAGTGGATTGCCTGAGCCTGCATTCGAGACCCGCCTGGGCAACTTGGCGAGACCTCATCTCTACAATAAATTTAAAAATTAGCCGAGCGTGGTAGTGCGCACCTGTAGTTCCAGCTACTTGGAAGGCTGAGGTGGAAGGATCGCCAGAGCCCAGCAGGTCGAGGCTGCAGTGGCCGGGAGTGGCCACTGCACTCCAGTCTGGGCTACAGAGTGAGACTCCAACTCAAAAAAAAACACAAAAAAACCAATAAACCAAAAATCAGCCAGGCATTGTGGCACACTCCTGTAGTTCCAGTTACTTGGAAGGCTGAGGCAGAAGGATCACCTGAGCCCAGCAGGTCGAAGTTGCAGTGGCCATGAGCGTGCCACTGCACTCCAACCTGGGTGACAGAGTGAGACCCTGACTCAAAAAAAAAAAATTGTTTGATGGAACTTTTTCGCCAGAATGCAGAAAAAAAGGACAGCTCCTTCATTGAATCCACCAGAGCCCATTTTTACTCATTACATCATCATTCTCTTGGGAGAAGTTCAAATGCTTTTTTACCCCTGTGGTTAGTACACCTACAAGTTCAGGAAAAACTCTAATGGGCAGCATTTTGGATTTCATTATAGACTCCAGATAAGCCTGCTTGTTCTTCTGCATTTAAATCTAATTCAAAATTAAAGCTGATTATATTTCTCAAGGTAAAGAAAGAAGGTTTTGGTAAACATGCCAAACTTTGTTGTAGCTGAAAGCATGACGTGATCTTTTCAGAAATAAAAGAAGGAAAGTTACTACCAGGTAAGCTCCTCAGATAAAAGTGAGGAGGAGGCCAGGTGCAGAGGCTCATGTCTGTCATCCTAGCCGAGGGGAGAGGATGACTTGAGCCCAGAAGTTCAAGGCTAGCCTGAGCAACATAGCAAGTCTAAAAAAAAAAAAAGAAAGACGGAAAGAGGAGGCAGGGAGAGATATGAAAAACTTGGGCTCTGCAGGCCCAGAGGCTTGGATCAGACCCTGACTGTGATCTTTTCCAAGATTCATCTTCTAAATCAAGCTTTCCTCACCTAACATTTTCCAGGTAGCTACTAGATAAAGCAAAAACCCCATGAAGGTATAGACAGAGTCCTACTGCTAGCCAATTAACACAATTCACACGTGACAAAGATGTAGGAATCAATATTTCTGTGAGGCCCTCAACAACAAAATGAAAAAGAGAATTTGGTCAACCAATCCAATATTCTTTTTTTTTTTTGAGTTGGAGTCTCACTCCATCGCCTAGGCTGGGGGGCAGTGGCATGCTCATGGCCACCGCAGCCTCGACCTGCTGGGCTCAGGTGATCCTTCTGCCTCAGCCTTCCAAGTAGCTGGAACTACAGACACATACCACCATGCCCGGCTAGTTTTTGTGATTGATTGTAGAGACGAGGCCTCACCAAGTTGCCCAGGCTGGTCTTGAACCCCCAGGCTCAGGCAGTCCTCTTGCCTCAGCCTCCCAAAGTGCTGGGATTACAAGCTGAGCCACCATGCCCGGCCCATTCCGATATTTTTAAAAACAGCTTTGCCATTATCATCTCAAGATTATTTGTAGTAGATTCAACCGCTGACTAGTTTTGTTTGAACAATCCAGATGAAAGCCTCAATGTTGTACTCCTTTGCTATAGGCATAAATCTGACCTGGATTCAAGTGCATTCACGAATATTGGGACCACATGTATGGATGATACCCACTTATTCATTATGTAAACATCGCCCAGATTAGTCATATAGTAGCCATGTTGGTGAAACAGGAGGAGCAGAGGCTCAAGTTCAAGTGGCAAAACAATATGCCATGGCTTTGTTTTTTCCAGACGTTTACCATGACAGAAAGGGTTTATCTTTTACATGTATTTACATGCAATAAAATATCCAATGGTAACTTGTTTTTTTGAGTCAGTCTCACTTTGTTGCCCAGACTGGAGTGCAGTGGCATGTTCACAGCCACCGCAGCCCCAATCTGCTGGGTTCAGGCTTCAGCCTTACAAGTAGCTGGAACTACAGGCACCCGTTACCATGCCCGGCTTATTTTTTTATTTATTTTAGAGACAAAGGTCTCACCAAGTTGCCCAGGCTGGTCTCGAACCCCTGAGCTCAGGCAATCCTCTCGCCTTGGCCTACCAAAGTGCTGGGATTACAGGCTTGAGCCACAGTGCCCTGCAATAGTAACTATTTTTACAAACCAACTGAAAAAATACAATCCTCCTTCAGTAAACTACACCTTTAACTTAGAAAAAAAAATCTACAATTGGGCCAGGCATGGTGGCGCATGCCTGGAATCCCAGCACTTTGAGAGGCTGAGAGGGGAGGATCAGTTGAGACCAGGAGTTTGAGACCAGCCTGGGTAACCAAGCAAGACTCCATCTCTACAAAAAATTTAAAATTTGACCAGGCATGGTGGCATGCACTTATAGATCCAACGACTCAGGAGGCTGAGGCGGGAGGATCACTTGAGCCCAAGAGGTTGAGGGCATGGTGAGTTATGATCACACCGCTGTACTCCAGCCTGGGAGACAGAGCAAGATTCTGTCTCTAAAAAATTTTTTTAAATTTAAAAACCCACAATTGAACGGCATTCTAAATTGTCCTTGAAAGAGATAGCACGCCTTTGAAGAGTATTTCCTTCACTCAGTGAAGTCATGCAAATCCTTATCTGTGAGAGTTTTTCCCCCCACAGGAAACCCCTCAACTCTGTGTGGTCACATTTTCCACAGGCAGGTTTTACAAACCATATGCAGATGTCTGATGGCTGTTGTAGTTCCCACTCACCACGACTGAGTGTTTCGTGTCTATTTATGGAAGTTCTGCTATGTGAACATTTTTAGCCTGGACGGTGTCAGCCTGGTCATTTTCATGCAAGTAGGGAAACAATGTGTTCCAGCCTCCAAGGCTGACATCAAGAGTCCTTCACACTGGAGAGACTGTGGCAGAAGAACTTCCATGGAGTTGGGAACGGCACTTCAGGGGCAGCATAATTGGGATGGCAGTGACGTCATGGAGGCAGCAGCCTCAACGAGAGATGGTCAGGGAGGACATATCTGGCTTTAAGTTAGTCTCTGTCTCTAGAAGTGAAGTTTCTACCAGCCTCGGAGAATCTGGGAGATGATTGTAGTGGGTTGGTCTTTTTCTCTTTTCCAAACAGGGTGTCACCCTCTGTGGCCCAGGCTGTAGTGCAGTGGCACAATCAAGGCTCACCACAACCTCAGCTTCCTGGGCTCAGGTGATCCTCCTGTCTCAGCCTCCCTAGTAGGTGTGGGCCACCATGCCCAGCTGCTTTTTGTATTTTTAGTAGAGACAGGGGTCTTGATATATTGCCCAGGCTGGTCTTGAACTCCTGGGCTCAAGCAATTCTCCCACCTAGACCTCCCAAAGTGCTAGAATTACAGTTGTAAGCCACCACACCCAGTCATATTTTGTTTTGTTTTTGTTTTTAATGGCAATGATATTGCAGACCAGAGCCTGTTTTTCTAGCACCATCTCCCACATCTCTGATATTTTAATCACATTGGCCTATGGGTAATTCACAGTTTCTTTTACTGATCATGCCTGATCCCACAGGAAGGTCTCAGAAGAGCGGTATCCAAGATGCTAATAGCAAACTGAAGAGGGCAAGAGAGCGATGCCAACCTGTTCTCATGTGCACTGAGAGATGCTGGGAAAGAGGTCTGGCTGAGCCCCCAGAAATGGCCCTAAAACCTGGGAGTAAGTCTGAGGAGGTGAGAACAAGCCAGGTGCCAGAGTGCTCTCAGCTTGTTCAGTGTCTGTGAACAGGCAGGCTAAGGTCACAGAGACTACTGTTTATGTTCACAGACCACACTGAAGTATCCTTGGGAATTTGGAAATGAGACGATGCAAAGCTCACCTTGGAGTCCATTGCAAAGTCAGCACATAACAAAACAGAGAGGAGAATTCTAAGGTAGAATGACTCCCAGCCCTACAAGACTTGTCTGGCAAGGATAAAATGTGCCACTGAACCTAAAAAGACAAGAATATCGGCAGGGTTTGGTGGCTCATGCCTGAAAGCCCAGCACTTTGAGAGGCCAAAGCGGGAGGATCATTTGAGCTCAGGAGTTCAAGACCAGTCTGGACAACATAGTGAGACCCTCATCTCTACAAAAAATCAAAAAATGAGCTGGGTGTGGTAGTGTGTGCCTGTAGTCCCAGCTACTTGGGAGGCTGAAGTAGGATAATTGCCTGAGCCCAGGAGGTCAAGGCTACAGTGAGCTACGATAGCGCCACTGAACCCCAGCCAGGACTACAGAGCAAGATACTGATTCTAAATGAATAAATAAACAGAAAAGATTGTCCATCGGAATGAGGATGGTTAGCCACAGAGGTGAAGAAAGAGGAGAGTCATGGGAGACCACTGGAAGTCTTCATCCCAGTCATTATGGAGCAGGAATGCCTTGATTACAGCATCAGTTTATCAATCCCAGTGGTAGAAAGTCTGTTATTACATGCGTTGCACATGTGCCAACTCAATGATTTCTTAAACATATCATGGAGGCCAGCTGCCATGGCTTATTCTGTAATCCCAGCACTTTGGGAGGCCAAGGTGGGAGAACCTCTTGAGCCTAGGAGTTCGAAACAGCCTGAACAATATATCAAGACCTTGTCTCTAAAAAAAAATACAGAAATTAGCTGGGCATGGTGGCACACACCTATAGTCCCAGCTACCTGGGAGGCTGAAGCTAGAGGATCACCTGAGTACAGGAGGTCAAGGCTGCTGTGAGCCTTAATCGTGCTACTGTACTCTAGCTTGGGTGATAGAGTAAGGCTTTGACTCACAAAACAAAAGGGGCCAGGTGCAGTGGCTCACACCTGTAATCCAGCACTTTGGGAGGCAGAGGCAAGAGGATCGCCTAAGCCCAAAGTTTTGAGACCAGCCTGGGCAACTTGGCAAGACCTCGCTACAATAAAGCAAAAAATTAGCTGGGTGTGGTGACTAGCACCTGTAGTTCCAGCCACTTGGAAGGCTGAGGCAGAAGGATTACTTGAGCCCAGCACGTTGAGGCTGCGGTGGCCGTGAGTGTGCCCCTGCACTCCAGCCTGGGCGACAGAGTGAGACTCCGACTTAAAAAAACATACAAAATAACAGGGTTATCAGAGGCCCACATGATAGAAAAGTGATTATTCTTGGTGGAAGCAACCAGTGTGACCTGTGAAGACACCCCAGGAGGTATCGATTACAGGTGGGGACTATCATTATTCCCATTTTACAGATAAGGAAAGTGAGGCGTTCAGAGCTTAAGTAACCTGCCCAAAGTCAGAGTTGGTCAGTGCAGACTCAGGATCTACGGGTCTGTCCACGTCTTAGTGGTTCTGAGTTCAGATGTCTTCATCCCCACTCCCCAGCAGCCTTCTTACTTGACATGTCTTTGTAGAAAGTTCTTCCGAGAGCATGTGCTGATTTGCTGATTCCACAGACATCACACATTTCAGCTCCTAGGACGATGGTCGTTCTCATGATCAACTACCAAGCTGGCATTCTGGTTCACATGCCACTATTACAAGTTCAAGTCAATGTTAGTCCAGCACCAAGAGGTAGATCTGATCTTAGCGTGTTGACAACGTGGAGTCAGAGTCTGAAAGACTGAGACTGAGACCCCGGCTGCTGGCCACAACAGTTGTAAATCCACCACCCAGGGTATGTGTGCTTCTAGGAAGCTTCTTGCAAGACAGTGGCTGCAGGTTCTGACATGACAGTGCCCTTCTTGCTTCACAGAACATTTCTGATTTCTAGAAAGATCAGATCTTTTTCTTTATTAGATCCTAACAACAATGGCAATCTTCAACCTTGGGAATTTCTGTGTTCCATTCGCATGCCCATACCACAGTTATTTTTTAGTGTCAATTATGGGCCAAGAAATGTAGTAGGTGCTGTGAGTGCAGTGAACATCCCAGGCACATTGTCTGCCCTCGGGCTGTTTACTGTCTAGTCTAGATTAGAATCTGAGGCGAATTCTGAGAAGTAGAATCCTCCAGACAGGCTTTGGGAAGAGACTGAGAATAAAGGGAAAAGAGGAGGAAGTGGGAAAGAGACGTGTATCCTTTTCCATAGGAGAGATGAAGAAAGAGGGAGCAGAGAAGAAATAGAATCTTGGGATGATTAGAAAATAGTGGCCAGGTGTGGTGGCTCGCTACTGTAATCCCAGCACTTTGGGAGGCTGAAGCAGGAGAATCACTTGAGGCTGGGAGTTGAAGACCAGTCTGGGCAACATACAAAAAAAACAGAAGAATTAGCTGGGCTTGGTGGCTCAGCCTGTAATCTTGCACTTTGGGAGGCTGAGGTGAGTGGATTGCCTGAGCCCGCAGGTTCGAGACCTGCCTGGGTAACTTGGCGAGACCTCATCTCTACAATAAATCAAAAAATTAGCCGGGCGTGGTAGCACGTGCCTGTAGTTCTAGCTACTTGGAAGCCTGAGGCGGAAGGATCACCAGAGCCCAGCAGGTCGAGGCTGTGGTGGCCAGGAGCGGCCACTGCACTCTAGTCTGGGTGAAAGAGTGAGACTCCAACTCAAAAAAAATAGAAGAATTAGCTGGGTGTGGTGTCAAACACCTATAGTCCCAGTTACTTGAGAGGCTAAGGCAGGAGGATCGCTTTAATCCAGGAGTTAGAGACTGCAGTGAGCCATGAATGCGCCACTGCACTCCAGCCTGGGTGATAGAATGAGGTCCTGTCTCTAAAATAATAATAACAATAGAAAAATCAAGAAGTTGAGCCAGGCTTGGTGGCTCAGCCTGTAATTCCACACTTTGGGAGGCTGAGGTGAATGGATTGCCTGAGCCCGTGGGTTCGAGACCCGCCTGGGCAACTTGGCGAGACCTCATCTCTACAATAAATCAAAAAATTAGCCGGGCGTGGTAGCACGTGCCTGTAGTTCTAGCTACTTGGAAGCCTGAGGCGGAAGGATCACCAGAGCCCAGCAGGTCGAGGCTGTGGTGGCCAGGAGCGGCCACTGCACTCTAGTCTGGGTGAAAGAGTGAGACTCCAACTCAAAAAAAATAGAAGAATTAGCTGGGTGTGGTGTCAAACACCTATAGTCCCAGTTACTTGAGAGGCTAAGGCAGGAGGATCGCTTTAATCCAGGAGTTAGAGACTGCAGTGAGCCATGAATGCGCCACTGCACTCCAGCCTGGGTGATAGAATGAGGTCCTGTCTCTAAAATAATAATAACAATAGAAAAATCAAGAAGTTGAGCCAGGCTTGGTGGCTCAGCCTGTAATTCCACACTTTGGGAGGCTGAGGTGAATGGATTGCCTGAGCCCGTGGGTTCGAGACCCGCCTGGGCAACTTGGCGAGACCTCATCTCTACAATAAATCAAAAAATTAGCCGGGCGTGGTAGCACGTGCCTGTAGTTCTAGCTACTTGGAAGCCTGAGGCGGAAGGATCACCAGAGCCCAGCAGGTCGAGGCTGTGGTGGCCAGGAGCGGCCACTGCACTCTAGTCTGGGTGAAAGAGTGAGACTCCAACTCAAAAAAAATAGAAGAATTAGCTGGGTGTGGTGTCAAACACCTATAGTCCCAGTTACTTGAGAGGCTAAGGCAGGAGGATCACTTGAGCCCAGGAACTAAAGGCTGTGGTGAACCGCCTAGCAGACAGAGTGAGACCCTATCTCAAAAAAAAAAAAAGAGAGAAGTAAGACCAGTCAACATAGTTGCATACTTTTCCTCAGTAACATTCACCTGGTCGCTGCTGATATAAGCAGAGAATTCCATCTAAGGTTGTGTTGGGTTTCTCAGGTAAGATGGAGAATGACTGAAGCAGGCTGGGTGTTAGTAAGGAGAAAAGACAGGAGCTGAAGTAGAAAGGTAGACTGTGAGACCGGGCGCAGGGGCTCACACCTGTAATCCCAGCACTTTGGGAGGTAGAGGCAAGAGGATTGCCTGAGTGCATGAGTTCAAGACCAGCCTGGGCAATATGGTATGACCTGGTCACTACAATAAATTAGTAAATAAAATTAGCCAGGCATGGTGGCACATGCCTGTAGTTCTAGCTACTTGGAAGACTGTGGCAGGATGGCCTGAGCTCAGCAGGTTGAGGCTGCGGTGGCCGTGAGTGTGCCACTGCACTCTAGCCTGGGCCACAGAGTGAAACTCTGCCTTAAAAAAAAAAAAAAAGAAGGATGGTGGCCTAGTGACATGTGCTCCAAAGAAGTTGAAAGGTTTTTGTTTGCTCATTTGTTTTGTTTTGTTTTTTAGGAAGGAGGAACCATAAAAATATCTTTTTGTTTTTGAATGGTTGCTGTATTTCCTCCTAATGCTCCACTCACAAGAGGAGATCCAAAAAACCCATAATCTATTTACAAAAAATTGTCTACTTATTCTTACATGTTTAAACTTCAGTCACCTTTAAAGCACTCTCCATTTGATACAGTACACCCAGCAAGATGCTTTTCCCATTGCTCAAAATAGTTTCTGAGCTCATCCATGTTGATGCCTTTTAGTGCTTCTGCCATGTTTTGTTTCACTCAAGGGTAGGCAGGCATCACTCTTCATTCCAGCCTCTGCTCTGAGCCTCATTTCCCAGCGCTTCATTGAAGCGAGGCAGGTGATGTGGTGCTCGTAGACAGCCTTGTCAGCAGGAGGCTTTCCCTTCCATCCCACAGAAGGTGACACGGCTATAGGGAGAGGACTGGCTTTGTGAAGGCCAATGGAGTTGTCACGGCCTTGTTTATATCTGTCTGAGCCTTTCTCCAGATAATTCCATGTAGCCATCAAGAACGCCTTCCTTTGGAACATTCCTTCCATGGATGTCTGGGGGCGGATGCTGTGACTTTTCCTAGATTCAACCAGTGAAAACCGATGTGATGTAATGACTCTGTTCCTAAGGACCTAAACTAAGTCATGAAGAAAAAAAGGTCTTGTAACAGATGTTTATTAAACTCCTTAAATTCCATGATAAAAAAGAGAGCATATATGAAAACAATAGCTGCTTGTGGCATATTAGTTTCTTTTGGGCAGTTGCAATCTTTGTCCCTAGCACTACCATCAAACATATATTACCATTCATCGTTAGTTTAGATATTATTTATTTATTTATTTATTTATTTATTTTATTTTTTTGAGTTGGAGTCTCACTCTGTC
>NW_007245990.1:44992-51934 GCF_000164805.1 Carlito syrichta
CCAAGTTGCCCAGGTGGGTCTCAAACCCGCGGGCTCAGGCAATCCACTCACTTCAGCCTCCCAGGGCGCGGGATTATAGACTAAGCCACCGAGCCAGTTTGGATATAATTTAAAAGTACAGAGCAGCTCACTGCAAATGAGATTAGCAAATGAGATTAGATTGTTTTGAAAAACAAAACAGTGAGCATCTGCTGGATGCAGTGGCTCACACCTGTAATCCCAGCACTTTGGGAGACTGAGGCAAGACGATTGCCTGAGTCCACAGGTTCGACACTAACCTGGACAACTTGGCGAGACCTCGTCTCGACAATAACTCAAAAAATTAGCTGGGCATGGTGATGCATGCTTGTAGTTCCAGTTACTTGGAAGACTGAGGTAGAAGGATCGCCTGAGCCCAGCAGGTCAAGACTGCGCTGGCTATGAATGTGCCACTGCACTCCAGCCTTGGCGACAGTGAGACTCTGACTCAAAAAACAAAACAAAACAAAAGTGAGTGAAAATGTACAGGCTGTATTTATCGAACAATGAACTACGCTGGATAAACAGTAGAAGGAATACCATTCAGTTAATTGTGTTTTTTTGGTGTTGCGGTCTCACTTTGTCATCCAGACTGGAGTGCTGCAGCACCATCATGTCTCACCGCAGCCTCACACTCTTACTTCAAGGGATCCTTCCACCTCCACCTCCCAAGCAGCTGGGACTGTAGGTGTGTGCCACCATGCCTGGCTAATATCTTGATTTCTTGTAGAGATGAGACTGGTCTCGAACTCTTGGGCTCACCTCAGCCTCCCAAAGGACCAAGATTACAGGCATTAGCCACCACCCCCAGCCTGCAGTTCAAAGAATCAAAACACATGTCCCAACAAGCAAAAAGTGACTAAAAGAGCCTGAGCATACCAACCTTTCCCCTCCCTCGCCAACCCTCCTACCATAAATTCATGACACAGAAGGATGTTTGAAACAATGGGTGCTTTATTTTAACATTTCCAGTCCAGGGTGTTATTGCTGATTACTGGAGTTTGGAACTCCCGATGGTTGTGTTCGAAACTGATCAAACATGCATGAGTCTTGTTGGGACACAACAGACGGTTAATGCAGGTGGTCAAAGCAGACAGTTTATAATACCTATTATTATAAAGGTTTTGAGTCAGTCCACATGAAAGCTGAATTCAAATGATAGTGGAGAGACAGAAAAAAATTTAATGAAAAGAACCTGAACAAGGGCGTTCCCACACAAGTGTAGAATAGATGGCCTCCGCATGCCCAATCTTATCTATGTCTGCACCGCCTTCACCTGTGTCCCTTGCAGTCATTGCTACCCTCAAGAAGTGCATCCTTTCCAGATTTGTTCTTCAAGTCCTTTCCCAGAGCTGCTGCCAAAATCAATTTCCTCTGCCGCCGTTCTGACAGTGTTCCTCCTTTCTTAAAAGTCTCTTGAGTGGCCTCTGCTGGCCTTGGTGTGAGAAGCCGACTTTTTTTTTTTTTTTTTGAGTTGGAGTCTCACTGTCCCCCAAGCTGGGATGCAGTGGCACTCACAGCCACAGCAGCTTCGACCTGCTGGGCTCAGGTGATCCTTCCACCTCAGCCTTCCAAGCAGCTGGAACCACAGGCATACGCCACCAAGCCCGGCCAATATTTTTTAAATTTATTGTAGAGACGAGGTCTCACCATATTGCCCAGGCTAGTCTTGAACCCCTGAGCTCAGGCAAGCCTCTCTCCTCCACCTTCCAAAGTGCTGGGGTTACAGGCATGAGCCACTGTGCCCAGCAAGACTGACTTCTTGCCCTGCCTTGAGGAGAAGCACACTGCTTGTTTCTGTGAGGCTCACGTTTACTTGAGGCTCCTGCCTGTTTCTAGAAATACACGCGCCATTTTCCTCTCTATGGAGGTGGGTGACCTTGCAGCTTCCTGGTTTCCATATGCTCGTTCATGTTTAGATCGTAACCGTTTTAGTCCGTCTTGGTCACTGAGTTCCTCCTTCTACCTCCACCTTCTCCTCATTCCCACCGCGGCACAAACACACACACACTGAAAATCTCTGGAGCTATTTGTTTTATTCACATTTCTCCTGAAATGTGATTAATTTTGAAGAGCTACACCACAGATCACCCACCCTGAGAATGTCTGTCTAGCTGAAAACTAAACAATGTCAAAAACAAAATACTCTTGGAGGGTAAAAACAATATTGTGGAATTTCCCTAAGGAGTGAAAAGGCATTTCAGAATGAGTCACAGGAAAAAAGATCTAATATTATCATCATGGGCCACTTCTAGGAAAAGTTGCTCCAGATTTTGAACCAACACGAATCAGTGTTCTTTTTCTTTTTCATCTTTTTTTTTTAACCTAAGAGACCCGAATTCAAGCCCCAGCATGATTCTTCGCAGTTGTGTGACTTTTGTCATTTAATCTCTTTGAGTGTAGCTTCTTCTCTGAAAAGTGGAACTAATATCTATAGCTTTTCTGACGCTCCAACAACGTAGAGCGTGCTGTTCAAGTACAAGGTGTTTTATAACTTTCTTTGAAAGTTCCCTCTGGGTTGAGAAACTTCCAGAATTTCCTCTCACCGTCCATTGTATCTAGAGACCAATCTAGAAGTGCAGTGATAGATCCACCTTCCAGACGGGAGGCTGTGCTGAGACGCTTGGAGACTTCACCATCATTGCTGATAATTTCTCCTATCATTGTTGTATTTCATAGGAAACCAGACATACTAATCTCATTTTTTCCTGATTATAATTTTAACAGTATAGAAAGGACATCGAAGAAAATAAAATGTATCAGCAACTTCACCACCTGACAAAAACAACTATTACAATTTGGGTATATATTTTTTCCAATGCATATACATTAACTTATTTTTTAAAATTTATTTTTATTTTTGAACTGGGGTCTCACTCTGTTGCCCTGGCTGGAGTGTAGCGGCATGATTGCGGCTCACCGCTGCCTTGACCTCCTGGGCTCAAGCCATCCTCCTGCCTCAGCCTGCCAAGTAGCTGAGACTGAAGGCACATACCACCATGCCTGGCTAAAATTTTTTTTTTTTTATTTTGTGCAGAGATGAGTCTCACTATGTCGCCCAGGCTGGTCTCAAACTCCTGGGCTCAAGTGATTCTCCTGCCTTGGCCTCCCAAAGTGCCTGGATTACAGGCAAGAGCCACTGCACCCAGCCGGTTATTTTTATGTTCATTTTAATAATCTTTGTTGTATGGATGTGTCATGATATTTAATTACTCCGCTATTGTGAGATACATATGTTACTTCCAATTTTTAACTATCATATTCACTTTTTTAGTGGTAATTATATATATGCTCAATAAAAACAAATTTTTATTTTTTTGAAGTGGAGTCTCACTCCGTCACCCAGGTTGGAATACAGTGGCACACTCATAACCACCCCAGCGTCGATCTGCTGGGCTCCAGCATCCTTCTGCCTCAGCCTTCCAAGTAGCCAGAACTATAGGCATGCTACCATGCCTGGCTAATTTTTTTTTTCATTTATTGTAGAGACAAGGTCTCACCAAGTTGCCTGGGCTGGTCTCGAACCCACAGGCTCAGGCATTCCACTTGCCTTGGCCTTCCAAAGTGCTGGGATTACAGGCTGAGCCACTGAGTCTGGCAAAAAAAATTTTTTTTTGAAGATCGTTGCCCATCCCAGCACTTTGGGAGGCTGAGGCAAGAGGATTTCCTGAGCTCAGAGGTTTGAGACCAGCCTGAGCAACATGGTGAGTCCTCATCTCTACAATGAAAAGAAAAAAAAAATTAGCCTGGCGTGGTGGTACACACCTGTGGTTCCAGCTACTTGGAAGGCTGAGGCAGAAGGATCACCCGAGCTCAGCAAGTCAAAGTTGCAGTGGCCATAAGTGTGTCACTGCACTCTAGCCTGGGTGACAGAGTGAGACTCAGACTTAAAAAAAAAAAAAAAAAAAAAGACTGTTGCCTAGGCTGGAGTGCAGTGCTACAATCATAGCTCACTGCAGCCTTGACCTCCTGGACTCAAGTGATCCTCCTCACGCAGCCTCTCGAGTAGCTGGGACTACAGGTGTGTGCCACCACACCCAGTTAATTATTTTTTGTGTGCAGACAGGCTCTTGCCATGTTGCCCAGGCTGACAAACATTTTTTTTAATAGAAAGTAAAATTCCTTTGTATGCCATTCTCCAAAGAGAAACTCTATCCCCTTCTCTCTTTATCTGTTTTGTTTTGTTTTATTCTTTTTTCTTTCTTTTTTTTTTTTTTTTTTTGAGTTGGAGTCTCACTCTGTCACTCAGACTGGAGTGCAGTGGCCACCCCCAGCCACTACAGCCTCGACCTGCTGGGCTCCGGCAATCCTTCTGCCTCAGCCTTCCAAGTAGCTGGAACTACAGGCGTGCGCTACCACGCCCGGCTAATTTTTTATTTATTGTAGAGATGAGGTCTCGCCAAGTTGCCCAGGCAGGTCTTGAACCCTCAGGCTCAGGCAATCCACTCACCTTGGCCTCCCAAAGCGCTTGAATTACAGGCTGAGCCACCGAGCGTGGTCGTTTACTTTTGTTTTTTGAGACAGAGTCTCACTCTGTCACCAGACAGGAGTACAGTGACATGATCAAGACTCACCACAGCCTCAACTTCCTGGACTCAGGTAATCCTCCCACCTCAGCCTCCCAAGTAACTGGAACTACAGGCGTGCACCACACACCTGGCTAATTTTTTTATTGTTTGTAAAGATGAGGTCTTGCTTTGTTGCCCATGCTGATCTTGAACTCCTGATGTCAAGCAATCCTCTCGCTTCAGCCTCCCAAAGTGCTGGGATTATAGGTATGAGCCACACATCCAGCTTCTTTTTTTGAGTTAACCACTCCTAACAGTTTGTATATATTCTTCCAGGATTGCTATCTTATTTTTATTTTATATATTTATTTATTTATTTTTAATTCACACCATAAGTTTATTTACAAACATATCCAGTACGCTTTGAGTTCAAGAGTTTGATCCATTTTTCAGAAAGTGAACATTTTAAAGTGCTCTTCATATCTGGTTAAAAGTGTAAGCTCTGGAACAAGACTGCCTGGGTAAGAATCCTCGTCCTCCATCACTAGCTATGGGATCTTGGACAACTTAACATCTTTGTGTCTCAGATGGGGTTATATCATACACCTCAAAGGCTTGCTGTTAAATGGCTGAACTAAAACATCCTTACTTCTTTTTTTTGAGTTGGAGTCTCACTCTGTCACCCAGACTGGAGTGGGCTCCGGCAACCTGCTGGGCTCTGGTGATCCTTCCGCCTCAGCCTTCCAAGTAGCTGGAATTATAGGTGCGCGCTACCACACCCCGCTAATTTTTGATTTATTGTAGAGATGAGGTCTCGCCAAGTTGCCCAGGCGGGTCTCGAACCCGTGGGCTCAGGCAATCCAACATCCTTACTTCTTAAGCAGTTGGTGTCTTACTATAAAGAAAGGTGCAGCAAACCCAGATCCAAAGTACAATGTCATCATCGCTAGCAACCACCACTTGTTTTCCACCAAAAATGACAGATTCTTGTTCCTCTGTGTGCCGGGATCAAAAGGCTTATTTTTACTTTTTGACAAAAAAGAAGGAGCGGTGGCTCAAGTCTATAATCCCAGCACTTTGAGGGGCTAAGGAGAGAGAATTGCCTGAGCCCACAGGTTCAAGACTAGCCTGGGCAACATGGTAAGACCTTGTCTCTACAATAAATAAATAAATAAAATTAGCCGGGCATGGTAGCACGCACCTGTAGTTCCGGCTACTTGAAAGGCTGAGGCAGAAGGATTGTCGTAGCCCAGCAGGTCCACAATAGGGTGGCCGTGAGCTTGCCAACGCACTCCAGCCTGGGTGACAGCGTAAGACTCTAATTAAAAAAAAAGAATTATTGTGTATGTGTCTTGCATCTTGCTTGTTTTTGCAATATTTCATGAATATCTTTTCATGTTGGTCCACATGTTAATCAGGACCCTTTCTGTGGCAAGAATTAGATACCAGTTCAAACCAGATTAAATTAAAAGGGGCTCTCAGATTTTCCTTTTTTTTTAAAAGTTGTGATCTCACTCTGTCACCCAGGCTGGAGTGCAGTGACACGATCACAGCTCACCATAGCCTCGACCTCCTGGGCTCAGGCGATCCTTCTGCCTCAGCCTCCCAAGTAGTTGGGACTACAGGCATGAGTCACCGCACCCAGTCACTTGCCTCTTTTTTAAAGTCTGCTTCTTGGTTTCTTCTATCCATCATTTTAATCACTGGTTCCCACTTGCCTCTTTGGCATGCGGCAGGCTAGCTGGAACAGAATCAACTGAGAACTTTTAAAAATATATAGATTTCAGCCAGGCACAGTGGCCCACATCTGTAATCCCAGCACTTTGGGAGACTGAGGTGAGAGGATTGCCTGAGACCTGGAGGTTTGAGATCAGCCTGGGCAACTTGGCGAGACCTCGTCTCTACAATAGACCAAAATATTAGCTGGACATGGTTGTGTGTGCCTGTAGTTCCCGCTACTTGGAAGGCTGAGGTAGAAGGATCACCTGAACCCAGCAGGTCGAGGCTGCGGTGGCCATGAGCATACCACTGCACTCCAGCCTGGGTAACAGAATGAGACTCTGACTTAAAAAAAAAAAAAGAAAGAAAAAAGAAAAATGTATATATTCCTCCATCTCATCTCTGAAGGTTTTGATTCCAAGGATTTGGAGAGGGACTCCAGAGGACCTGTATTTTAATTGACTGGGTTTTTAAAATTAATTTTTTTTCATAGAGACAGAGACTTGCTATGTTGCCCAGGCTGGTCTTGAACTCCTGGCCTCAAGTAGGATATCCTCCCGCCTTGGTCTCCCAAGGTGCTGGGATTACAGGCATGAGTCACTGTGATTGACCCAAAATTTGTATTTTTTAAAAACCTTCCAAAGCTCTTGGATTGAGAACCAGTGCTTTTTTTTTTTTTTTTTTTTGAGTTGGAGTC
>NW_007245990.1:51954-122063 GCF_000164805.1 Carlito syrichta
CTGTCGCTCAGACTGGAGTGCAGTGGCCGCTCCTGGCCACCGCAGCCTCCACCTGCTGGGCTCTGGCGATCCTTCCACCTCAGCCTTCTGAGTACCAGAATTACAGGCGCGTGCTACCACGCCCGTCTAATTTTTTGATTTATTGTAGAGATGAGGTCTTACCAAGTTGCCTAGGCGGGTCTCGAACCTGCGGGCTCAGGCAATTCACTCACCTCAGCCTCCCAAAGCACGGGATTACAGGTTGAGCCGCTGAGCCTGGCTGAGAACCACTGCTTTAAATGCTAGTGTTTTCCAGGGTTCCTCTTACTCATGTGCTACTGTGACATCAACTTCATCGATGGCCTGATGCCTCCCTGTTGCCCAGAGCTGCTTCTCAGCTGCGGATCAGCACACCCAACTGCCCACTACAGTTCTCCACATGGGCATTCTGCTTTGGTTTGTATAAAAGCCCTTCAAATCCAGGTGTCGTCAACGTAAGGGTGCCAAAAAGTGGGGACTTTAAGAGGTAAGGAGGCCATGAGGGCTCCTCTCTATCATTAACAGAATTAACTCTTATAAAGAAGATTTCTGGCAGTGTTTGGCTGGTTTGCCCTTCCTCCTTCCTTCATGCAGGGACACAGTGTTCTTCTCCCCTCTGGACGATGTGGCCCTTTGCATGCAACTGACACACCAGCACCTTGATCTTGGACTTCCCAGTCTCTAGAATTGGATGATATAAATGTCTGTTAATTGTAAATTACCCAACCTGTGGTATTTGGTTAGAGCAGCCCAGGACTGAGACAATTGTAAACTCAGCATGTCTAACACTCAGCTGGTACACTCTCCCCATCCACAGATTGTCCTTTTCTGTGGCAGTCTGTGGCTCCACCATCCAGTGCTGTTGGCAGACCCAAGAACACTTCTTGGCCTCTTCCTCGTTAACAGCTCTGCTCAGCTGGTGACCACATCCTTCGGATTCTGCATTTTTATTTTCTTAAATCCCTCACCTGTCTTCATCACTCCTTCAGTCACCTTAGTTTAGGCATTCCTCCTCTCTTCCTTGGAAATTATTAAACAGCCTTAATCAATACAGCTGGTCTCCTTGCTGTTAATATAAAATCACCTATACAGCTGACAGTTATTTTTCTAAAATTCAAATCTGGTCTTCTTTTTTTTTTTTTTTTTTTTTGAGTTTGGGGCCTTACTCTGTTGCCCAGGCTGGCGTGCAGTGGCACAGTCATAACTCACTGTAGTCTCAACCTCCTAGCCTCAGGCAACCCTCCTGCCTCAGCCTCCCAAGTAGCTAGGAGTATAGGTGCATGCCACCACGTCCTGCTAACTTTTTTTATTTTTTGTGAAGACAAAATCTCACTATGCCTAGGCTTGTCTAGAACTCCTGGGCTTAAGCAATCCTCCTGCTTGAGCCAAAATGCTGGGATTACAGGTGTGAACCACCACACTCGACCTCAAATCTGATCTTATTTCATCCATCTGTGGCGCCCCCATTGCCTTCAAAATAGGATGTAAAATCCTCATTACACCATATGAGGACCTTCATGACATGGCCTCTGTCTACCTTCCCAGCTCTGATCACTGTCTCTTTACCACTTCAGTTTCCAGCTGGTGCAAACAGCATTATTTTTAGGATGCCCAAAGAACCCACCCCACCTCCCCCCTGCTGGTGCAGGTGCTGCCTGGAATGCACATTTCCCTGGCTAACTCAAAGTCACCTCTTCCAGGAAGCCTGCCCTACTGTTTCCCTAATGACTTGGGCTCCCGTTAATCACAGTATTAACTATTGCATTATAACATATTGCACACTTAAGTTATTAAGCATATGGGTTCCAAAGTCATACTGCATATATTTGAACCCTGGTATCACTGGTCACTAGCTGTGCGACAATAAGTGTGCTTCTTAATTTCTGTGCTTTGGTCCCCTTGTTTATAAAAATATTGTTTTAATAGTATCCACTTCTTATTTTGAAGATAAATGAAATAATACATGTAAGAGTCTTAGAACCACTGTGCACTGCCTTGCACAGAGTAAGTGCCTGGCAAATATTAGATATAATTATTATCTTTGCCCAAGGGCTGCATTTTTTTAGGAGCAGAATTTGTCAGCTTTATAGAAACTGTTTGTGTGCTTGGTTTTGTTTTTGCCTTGTTTTGCTTTTTAACCATTGTGTTCCTTTTTTGAGATGTGGTCTCACTATATTTCCCAGGCTGGCCTCAAGCTTCTTAGGCTCAAGGGATCCCTCTACCTCAGCCTCCCAAGTTAGCAGGGACTACAGGCCCATGCCACTGTGCCTGGATAACTTCATGCCTCTTATCCAGCCCTTGGCATATCATATATCCTCTTTAATGACTATAATTCATTTATTTATTTAGCCTTTTAACAAATGTTAGCTGAGCAGTGTTCTAGGCACCTGGGATACATCAGTGAAAAATTAAAATCCTGCCCTTATGCGTGCTCACCTGAGATGGAAGAGGAATAAGAAAATAGTAGGTTGTATGATAGTAAGTGCCATGGAAGGGAAAAAGGCAGGACTAGGAGGGAGTAGGAAGCACCTGGCAGGGTAGGGGATAGGACAGAAAGAAGACAGAAGCTGCTATTGTTAAATAGGTTGATCAAGAAGGGCTCACTGGGGTTGGGCGTGGTGGCTCACATCTGTGATCCCAGCACTTTTGGGGGGCAGAAGTGGGAGGACTGCTTGAGTCCAGGAGTTCTAGACCAGCTTGGGCAACATAGCAAGATCTCATCTCTAAAAAAAAAAAAAAATCACAAAAATTAGCCAGGTGTGGAGGTGCACACTTGTTGGCTCAGCTACTCAGGAGTCTGAGGTGGGAGGACTGCCTGAGTCCAGGAGATCAAGCCTGTGGTGAACCATGATCATGCCATTGCACTCCAGCCTGGTGACAGAGTGAGACCGTGACACAAACAGCAGCAAAAGAGTCAACTGAAGCAAGACTTGGAGGTGAGTTAGGGGACTTCAGCAGGAGTTTAGGCAGGAGATCACGATGGCAGGCGCAGGGCTGGTGGTGAGGGTCTGACAGGAGGGATCAGATCGCGGACATGCTGTGAAGACAGAGCCAGGCGGATCTTCCCAGAGAGATCATGCAGCGTGTGCGAGAGAGGAAAGTCAGGGCAGCCTCCACAGATTTTAACCCAATCATCTGGAAAGAGGAATCACCCTTAAACACAAGGAAGACTGAAGAGAGGTGCAGGGAGGCAGGCAGGTATCATGACAAGATTCTGTGGCTTCCAACAGTATCTGTTAATGGACTTTCAGGAAATATCACAACAAGCCAGGCATGGTGCATTTTGGGAAGCTGAGGCAAGAGGACTGCTTGAGCCCAGGAGCTCGAAACCAGCCTGGACAATATAGTGAGACCGCGTCTCTACAAAAAAAAAAAAAAAAAAAATCAAAAGATTAGCCAGGTGTGGTGGCACATGCTTGTTGTCCCAGTTGCTCAGAGGCAGAGGTGAGAGGATTGCCTGAAACCAAGAGACGGAGGCAGCAGTGAACCGTGATCGTGCCACTGTACTCCAGCCTGGAAGGCAGAGTGAGACCCTTACTCAAATAAATAAATAAATTAAGTTAAATTAATAAAAAAGAAAAATGGCAACACTTTCTCTATTACGTATGTGACTTTTCATTTAATTAAACATTTAAAAAAGAGCCTGGGGCTGGGCACAGTGGTTCACATGCCTGTAATCCCAGCACTTTCAGAGGCAGAGGCAAAAGGATTGCCTAAGCCCGTAGGTTTGAGACCAGCCTGGGCAACATGGCGAGACCTTGTCTCTACAATAAATCAAAAAATTAGCTAATGCCTGTAATCCCAGCACTTTGGAAGGCAGAGATGAGAGGATTGCCTGAACCCAGGGGTACAAGACCAGCCTGAGCAATTTGGCTAGAAGTCATCTCTAAAATAAATTAAAAAATTAGCCGGGCATGGTGGCGCACACCTGTGGTTCCAGCTACTTGGAAGCCTAAGGTGGGAGAATTGCTTGAGCCCAGCAGGTTGAGGCTGCGGTGGCCATGAGTGTGCCACTGCCCTCCAACCTGGGCGATGGAGTGAGACTCCAACTCAAAAAAATAAAATAAAATAAAATAAAAAAGAGTCTGATATGCATGATACTGTTGATATAAACATGGGGAGAAAAACCTGTATTATGGGAAAAATAGACAAACAAATAATTGTTACCTGAAAAGTTTTATAAAGGCATTTGAGAATGCTTAGGATCTAATCCTGAGAAAAACCGAATTTTCAGAGTGCATAAGCATGCTGCCAGCACTAATTTCCTATGGCTTCATATTCCGGATCTGTCCACTTTATAAATTCTATGATATAGCTTCATAAGAATGTGAAAATCCTCTTTTCCCTCAAAGACAACTAAAGAATGTACTTGTTTTTTAGTCAATTTGAGGCTGATGTTGAGAAACTGGTCTGAAGCTGTGGATATGTATTTGTGGCCTGCAGACTTTTTTTTTGTTTTTGAGTAGTAGTCTCACTTTGTCACCCAGGCTGGAGTGTAGTGGCACGCCCACGGCCACCACAGCCTCAACTTGCTGGGCTCAGACGATTATTCCACTTCAGCCTTCCAAGTAGCAGGAGCTAAAGGCATGCACTACTATGCCTGGCTAATTATTTGATTTATTGTAGAGACGAGGTCTTGCCATATTGCCCAAGCTGATCTCAAACCCCTGGGCTCAGGTAATACTTTTGCCTTGGCCTCCCAAGTGCTGGAATTATAGACATGAGCCACCATGGCTATGGCCTGCAGACTTCTAGCATCTCCATAACAGACACCAACTGGCTTCCATAGTAGAGAGAATTTGGCTCCAAAGAGTCAAAGTTAAAAAAATTATTTTTCAGCCAGGCTCAGTGTCTCAGCCTGTAATCCTGCGCTTTTGGGAGGCTGAGGTGAGTGGATTGCCTGAGCCTGCGGGTTCGAGACCCGCCTGGGCAACTTGGCGAGACCTCATCTCTATAATAAATCAAAAGTTAGCTGGGCGTGGTAGCGCGCGCCTGTAGTTCCAGCTACTTGGAAGGCTGAGGTGGCAGGATCGCCAGAGCCCAGCAGGTCGAGGCTGCGGTGGCCAGGAGCAGCCACTGCACTCCAGTCTGGGTGACAGAGTGAGACTCCAACTCAAAAAAATATATATATTATTTTTCAGCCGGACTCAGTGGCTCAGCCTGTAATCCCACGCCTTGGGAGACTGAGGTGAGTGGATTGTCTGAGCCCGCGGGTTCGAGACCCACCTAGTCAACTTGGTGAGACCCCCCCATCTCTACAATAAATCAAAAAATTAACCGGGCGTGGTAGCGCGTGCCTATAATTCCAGCTACTAGAAAGGCTGAGGCGGAAGGCTCCCGCAGGTCAAGGCTGCAGTGGCCAGGAGCGGCTACTGCACTCCAGTCTGGGCAACAAAGTGAGACTCCAACTCAAAAAAAAAAAAAAATTATTTTTTATGTAATGCTTTTTCTTAAGAGGAACTCATGAATAACTACATAAATATTTATATTTGGCTTAAATTTTAAGCATTTTTGGGGAGTTGTATAATCTAAATGTATATTTTAAAATTTCAGAAAATCATATGTTAAGACCCACACTCTTAGAAGTTATTGTTGTAAAGTGAATTATCCACTTTGGGGCTCTTATCTCATAAAGCACCATTTCAAGACTGAGATGGATGTGTGGGACCCAGCTGCAAAAATTCCAAGTCAGTGCCATGTAGTGGCATATTGTGTCCCCTAATTCATCCACCAACTCTTCACTGGTCCTATGAGCGACGCTAAAAAAGCCACAGCACATGTGCAGGATGGCTCTGAAGTGAGAGTGGGACAGATGGCCTCGGGTTGATTGACAGCATGAGGAGCCCGCACCAAGGGCCACCGCGGCTTCTGCCTGAAAATGAAACTGTCATACAGGACAGAAAGGCCAGGGCTGGCTGTCTAGAAGGCCTTTCTTCTTAAATATTCATAGCAGTGAAATGATTCTCTATGGTCGGTCGTCACTCAGGTGTGGAAAGAGAGTCTCCTCTTCTCCCTTTGGCTGAGAGTTGGCTTTCTGCGATATTTGTAACAAAATAGGCAGATCTGTGTGTGAACACAATACTCAGGGGACTCAAGATACAGCCAACATTAAGGGAAGAACAAAAAAGTAAAATAATCTATGAAACAGCTAGAACTAAAAGGTTTATCACCAGAAGCCCTACATTGCCCTGAAAAGTAAACTTCTTGCTTTAAATTTTAATTAGGAAGTTGGTCAAACTTTGTGATAGTTCACAAGAAGTAGTTCTAAATTAATAGTCTAGACCACACATCACTTGTACTATTCTCTCTCTCTCCCTCCCTCCCTCTCTCTCTCTTCTTTCTCCCTCCCTCTCTCCTCTCTCCCTCTCCCTCCCTCCCTCTTTCTCTCTCCTCTCCCTCTCTCTCCCTCTCTCCTTCTCTCTCTTTCCCCTCCCTCTCTCTCTCCTTTCTCTCCTCCCTCTCCCTCCCTCTCTTTCTCTGTCCCCTCCTCTCTCTCTCCTTTCTCTCTCCCCTCTCTCTCCCTCCCTCCCTCCCTCTCTCTCTCACCTTCAAATTCCTTTTCAGTACTTTAAGTCTTAAAGAAAAATAAAGCCCAGGTGCCATGGCTCAAGCCTGTAATCCCAGCACTTTGGGGGACCAAGGCCAGAGGATTGCCTGAGCCCAGGGGTTCGAGACCAACCTGGGCGACTTGGCGAGACCTTGTCTCTACAATATATCAAAAAACTAGCTGGGCATAGTCGTGCGTGCCCGTAGTTCCATTTACTTGAAAGGTTGAGGCAGAAGGATTTCCTGAGTCCAGGAGGTCGATGCTGGGGTCACAGTGAACATGCCACTGGATTCCAACCTGGGTGGTAGAAGTGAGACTCTGAAAAAAATAAAATAAAATAAACTCATGTTTACTGCATGCAAACTATATCCTGACCCTGTGTTGGACACTTTCCTATATAGTGTCACTGTGTTGGATATGTTCCTGGAATCCCAGAGATATTAATCAACTTCTTCTTAGGTTCATACTAATACGGATACATGGACAGTCTTCATCTCTTCTGCTGAAAAAAAGAGACCAAGCACTAAATACAGCCCAGAAGGACAGGCCCAGGTACCAGTTCAGACACCTTCTAGGATTCCGGGATTTCCTGCATCCCTTTACACCATCTCTAGAAGAAATTCCCACAGCGGGAGATGGAAGATCTCTCTGCAGGAAAGACTCAAGAATGACAATGTGCTAAGGTGCTGGGGGTCATTGTCTTAAAACTTCACTTGCATAAAACTGCTTATTTGGAGTGGCCTGCAAATCCTGCTGGGGTATTCCCTCTCCTCCAGCAGCCTGCTTCTCAGAAGGCCTGCAAGAGTGCTGCATTGTGAGAAGAGTCTGAGAATAGCAGCCTCAGCAATGGATGTGGACACATTTAGATGTGTTTTCAGAGACCCACAAGTGGCCCTGGGTCTGACTTCATGGACAGAGCAGTTCTACTTTTGCAATCACAGTCCCAGGCTAATGGCTATGAGGACATCAAGTTGGACCTCACCTGCTGCTCTCAAGACCCAGGGCCCAATGCTGCTATCTTTCCTTCACTTTCCATCCCCTCTTAGTTAATGACATGGCCTTTTGTGGCCAAGGTGTAAGTTCATTGAAAGTGAAACACTGTGCCCGGGAGCGATGGCTCAAGCCTGTAATCTCAGCACTCTGGGAGGCCGAGGCCAGAGGACTGCCTGAGTCCAGGTGTTCGAGACCAGCCTGGGCAACCTGGTGAAACCTCATCTCTACAATAATCAAAAAAATTAGCTGGGCATGGTGGCATGCACCTGTAGTTCCAGCTACTTGGAAGGCTGAGGAGGAAGGATTGCCTGAGTACAGCAGGTCAAGGCTGTGGTGGCCGTGAGCGTGCCACTGCACTCCAGCATGGGCAACAGAGTGAGACTCCAACTAAAAAAAAGAAAAGAAAATGAAACACTGACCTTCCATCTTCTAGTTGACATTAGACTCTCCCAGCTCTTGCACACAGATGACCCCACCTACCCTGTTCTGTTCTTTGACATCAGGGTGACTGCCAGGTCCTTGAAACCCTTAACTTGATCCCATCTGTCCCTAACATAACTCCAATTCCCTTGCCTACAATTTCAACCATTCTCTTGACAATATCCTCAGCTGCCTTGTCTTTATATCACACATTTATGAACTGGCTTGTGTTTTGTAATTTCATTTTTTTCTTTGAGTCAGGGTCTCACTCTATCACTCAGGCTGGAGTGCAGTGACATGATCACAGCTCACTGCAGCCTCAATCCCCTGAGCCTCAGGGGATCCACCTCAGCCTTCTGAGTAGCTGGGACTACAGGCATGAGCCACTATGCTCAGCTAATTTTTGGAGTTTTTTTTTTTTTCCCTGTAGAGACAAGGTCTCACTCTTTTGCCTAGGCTGGTCTCAAATTCCTGAGCTCAAGTGATTACCTTGGCCTCCCAAAGTGCTGGGATTATAGGCATGAGCCTCTGAACACAGCCTGAATTCTTAACAGTTTCCATCAATGAGAACTTTTGAATGCAAGAACCACTCAGTATTGACAATTGAAATCACATCAAAGAATCTAATAGTTTTTTCTTTTTCTTTTTCTTTTTTTTCTGAGTTGGAGTCTCACGCTGTCGCCCAGACTGGAGTGCAGTGGCCGCTCCCGGCCACCACAGCCTCAACCTGCTGGGCTCCAGTGATCCTTCTGCCTCAGCCTTCCAAGTAGCCAGAACTACAGGCATGCGCTACCACGCCCGGATCATTTTTGATTTATTGTAGAGATGAGGTCTTGCCAAGTTGCCCAGGCGGCTCTCAAACCCACGGGTTCAGGCAATTCACTCACCTCGGCCTCCCAAAGCACGGAATTACAGCCACTGAGCCCAGCTGGTTTTTTCTTTCATCAACAAATATAACAGAAATGTCATGACAATTCAGATGATCTTTGAATTCAGATGAACTTTCAAATTCAAGTCTGTCAAAATAATGTCAGAACTCTAATTTGCTGCTGCCCTGGACATGACAAAAAAGACACATCCACCACAAAAGACCAGGCACATGCACCTAACATGGAGACTGAGATCTTGGGGCTACCCCTTGTGGCTATTCCCTGGAGTGGCCCCTGCCTAGAGCCAGGTCCCTAACGTTAACCTTGTGCTCCAGATTGACCAGCTGCGCCTTAGGATGCTGGTCACAGGGACCGGGGCTTCTAGAACAGGAATGTTCTCAGCAGCCCATGGGTCCCTGACTTACAATGGGCAGCAGCGTGTCCATTGGCGGGATTTCCTGAGCTTGAGGGTGAAGGAGGAAGAGTTTGGCACCGCCCTCCTCCCCTGGGGAGTATACGGACTGCTCCCTTCCAGCTTGCTTCAGAGGGCCCTGCAGAAGTTTACTCAAGATGAAGGAGACCTGGCGGGGTGTGCTGGCTCACACCTGTAACCTCAGCACTTTAGGAGACAAGGTGGGAGGATTGCTTGAGCCCAGGAGTTCAAGATCAGCCTGGGCAATATAGTGAGACTTAGCCTCTACTGAAAAAAGAAAGTAAGAAAGAAAAAGTAGCCAGGTTGTGGTGGTTGCTACTTGAGATGCTGAGGCAGGAGGATCACTTGAGCCCAGGAGTTCAAGGCTGCAGTGAGCCATGATTGTGCCACTGCACTACAACCTGGGAAAAGAACTGACCCTGACTCAAAAAAACAAAACAAAACAAAAGATGTGGGAAACTGGCCCATGGTTCTGTCCACAGCCCACCCCAAAGGTTGAGTGAGTGGACTAGAAGCTTGAGGCATACCTAGAACACGTCCATGGGAACACTAGTCAAGACATCCGCCTCAGGCTCTTAATTATCCCTTCTCTTCCCCACGGATTTGCAACCCTTCTCTTTATTGGTTCTTTCCCTTTGCAATTACACAAGTCTCCATGGAATTAAAAGGCAAAAACATAAGACTGGGTGTGGCAGCTCATGCTTGAAATCCTGGCATTCTGGAAGTTCATAGTGGGAAGATCGCTTAAGCCCAGGAGTTTGATACCATCCTGGGCAACATAGTAAGACCCCATGTTTACAAAAAACATACAAACAATTAGTGGAGCCTGGTGATGGTGCCTATAGTCACATCTATTCAGGAGGCTAAGGTTGGAGAGTCACTGGAGCCCAGGAGTTCAAGGTTACAGTGATCAGTGATTGTGCCACTGTACTCCAGCTAGGGCAACAGAGCGAGATCCTATCTCAAAAAAACAATCAGATGACAAAAAAAGTGACGTGATGAATATGTTAATTATTCTGGTTTGATCACTACACATTGTATACATGTATCAAAATATCACTCTGTATGTCACACATATGAACTATTATTATGCCAATTAATAATAATTAAAGCAAAAAAAACCTAGACAAAAACCAGCCTTCATCCATTCCTTCCTTACTTTTCCCACCAGCGACCACTCTGTCCTGCTTTCTTCAAACAGCTAAACTTCTAAAAAGAGGTATCTACACTTTTCTCCACATCACCCTCCTTGATTTTTTCACAACCCATTGTAATCCAGGTTTTAAGGAGACGGCACTTATGAAAGTTGTGAGTGACCTTCTTATTGCCCTATTTAATAGCTGGCTCTCATTCCTTATCAGCATTTGATATGATTGACTATTTCTTCCTTCCTGGAATATTGTTTTCTCTTGGCTTCTGTGATACTACAATTGATATGTGTGAAACTGTATAGTCTATGAACTGATAAAACACAATCTCTGGCTTAGTGGAACATAAACAGAAATATGCTGAATAATAATTGTGTTATAGAAGTTCAAGTTCATTTGAAAAGGGAAAATTTTCTTGACACAAATCAAGTAGGAATTTATCAGAGAAATGCAAATCAAAACAACAATGAGATACCACCTCCCACCAGTCAGGGTGGCTATCATTAAAAAGTCAACAGCCTGGCTAGGTGGCACTTGCATATAATCCCAGCATTTGGGGAGGCAGAGGCGAGAGGATTACTTGAACTTCGGGGTTCAAGACAAGCCTGGACAACTTGGTGAGACCTCGTCTCTACAATAAATAAAAAAATCAGCTGGGCATGGTGGTGCATGCCTGTAGTTCTGGCTACTTGAAAGGCTGAGATGAAAGGATCGCCTGAACCCAGCAGGTGGAGACTGCAGTGACCACGAGTGTGCCACTGAACTCCAGCCTGGGTGACAGAGTGAGACTTCTACTTTAAAAAAAAGTCAAAGCCAGGCTCGGTGGCTCAGCCTGTAATCCCGCGCCTTTGGGAGGCTGAGGTGAGTGGACTGCCTGAGCCCGCGGGTTTGAGACCTGCCTGGGCAGGCAAGACCTCATCTCTACAATAAAATCAAAAAATTAGCCGGACGTGGTAGCACGTGCCTGTTATTCCGGCTACTCGGAAGGCTGAGGCGGAAGGATTGCTGGAGCCCAGTCGAGGCTGCAGTGGCCGGGAGCGGCCACTGCACTCCAGTGTGGACGACAGAGTGAGACTCCAACCAAAAAAAAAAAAAAAAAAGTCAAGAAGTCACAGGTGTTAGTACAGCTGCAGAGAAAAGGGAATGCTTCTACACTGTTGGTGGGAATGTAGGCTAATCCGACCCTTGTTGAAAGCAGTGTGGCATTTTCTCAAATAACCAAAAGTTGAGCTACCATACGATCCAGTCATCCCACTTTTGGGAATATACCCAGAGGAACATACTTGCTCTACCAAAAAGACACTTGCACGCTTATGTTCATTGCAGCCCTATTCACAATAGCAAAATCATGGAACCAACTTAGAGGCCCATCAAAAGGGGACTGGATAAAGACGTGGTATAAATATGCCATGAAATACTACACAGCCATAAAGAGCAAAATCATGTCCTTTGCAGCAACGTGGATGTCCTGGAGACCATCATTCTAAGTGAACTATCACAGAAACCAAGAACTGAATACTGCATGTTCTCACTCATAAGTGGACCCTCGACACTGGGCACTTGAGCACAGAGGAGGGAACAGCAGACAATGGGGACTAGTAGTGGGGAGGAAAAAGGGAGGTAAGGGGCACACAATCCCCACTGGGTACTGCATCCGCTATCGGGAAAGAGAGGTCTGGCTAGAAGCCCAAGCCTCACTGCACTATTGTAGCAAATTCTCACATGTGCCCCACTACTCTAAGATAAAAATAAATAAAATAAATATTTAAGAAAGTAGGAATGTATCACGTTGATTTAATTTATTTGAATTAATGAGTATCCTAAACTATTCCTTTATAATTAATTTTTACAAAGTAATGTCTGACAAGTAGAAATTTCTTATAGTGACATTTCATTAGATCTTGTTTTCCCCTTGAGTAGAAGTCTCACTCTGTCACCCAGGCTGCAGTGCATTGACACGCTCATGGCCACCGCAAACTCAATCTGCTGGGCTCAGGCGATCCTTCCGCCTCAGTTTTCCAAGCAGCTGGAACCACAGGCACACACCACCATGCCCGGCTAGTTTTTGTGATTTATTGTAGAGACAAGGTCTCATCAAGTTGCCCAGACTGGTCTTGAGCCCTTGGACTCAGGCAATCCTCTTGCCTCTGCCTCTGAAAGTGCTGGGATTACAGGCATGAACCACTGTGCCTAGCTTCATTAGATTTTGTTTGTTTGTTTGTTTGTTTGTTTTTTGAGTTGGAGTCTCACTCTGTAGCCCAGACTGGAGTGCAGTGGCCGCTCCCGGCCACCGCAGCCTCGCCTGCTGGGCTCTGGGGATCCTTCCGCCTCAGCCTTCCGTGTAGCCGGAATTACAGGCATGCGCTACCATGCCCAGCTAATTTTTGATTTATTGTAGAGATGAGGTCTCGCTGCCCAGGCGGGTCTTGAACCCGCGGGCTCAGGCAATCCACTCACCTCAGCCTCCCAAAGCGTGGGATTACAGGCTGAGCCACAGAGCCCGGCTATTAGATCTTAACTCATTGAAAATATTTTGAAAAGTATTGATTTAATTGAATCCAGGTAGATTGATTTCTGGTAATCTCATAGTTCAAGATTAGTGCACCAAGTGTTTGCATCAGCTAGTAAATTCTGCAGCCTATCTCTAGCAAATGTGAATCAACTTCCAGGAAGTCTTTGGATCTTACCCAATTTATGCTTGAATTCTTTGATTGTTGCACTACTCAAATTATCAAAGGACTCAATAACTTTTAAACATCAGCACAGATACAAAATGATAGTTCACCTTGTACATCTTAGAATTGTATTTGTTCCCACAGAAAGAGCTCCATGCCCTTTATCAACAGAAACTCAATTTCTTTTTCTTTCTTTTTTTTTTTTTTTTTTTTTAGTTGAAGTCTCACTCCATCGCCCAGGCTAGAGTACAGTGGCACACTCACAGCCATCCCAGCGTCGACCTGCTGGGCTCCTACGATCCTTCTGCCTCAGTCTTCCAAGTAGCTGGAACTAAGGGCTCGAACTACCAGGTCCAGCTAATTTTTTAATTTATTGTAGAGATGAGGTCTTGCCAAGTCTTGCCTCAGTCTCCCAAAATGCTGGGATTACAGGCTAAGCCACCAAGCCTGGCCAAAAACCAATTTCTTGATTGGCTAATTGATGAGAAATGGGGGGGGGGTTAGAAGCAAGCAGAAAATATACTCATCCATCTTCCATGTGCGATGTTAAGCCTGGCCTGGCTAAGTAGATAAAAAGAATATGATATATGGGAGGCCAAGGCAAGAGGAGTGCCTGAGTCCCGGGATTCAAGACCAACCTGAGCAACTTGGCGAGACCTTGTCTCTACAATAAATCACAAAAACTAGCCGGGCATGGTGTTGTGTGTATCTGTAGTTCCAGCTGCTTAGAAGGTTGAGGTGGGAGGACCACCAGCAGGACGAGGCTGCAGTGGCCATGAACGTGCCACTGCCCTCCAGCCTGGGTGACAAGAGTGAGACTCCAACTCACAAAAGAGTATGATAAAGCTAGGGTCTGAAATCTCTCTCTCCATCTCTCTCTCTAGTCTATCATCTATCTATTTATATTATCTATCATTTATTTATCTATCATCTATCATCTATCATCTGTTTATCCATCTATAATCATCTATCTATCATTGACTATTTTTTCTGTTGGTCACAATCTAGCCAGAAAGAAAAGAAAAGCAGATTTTCTTTAGCATAAAGCTTACTTGGAATTTCTTCTAATTTTCCTATTTTGTTTCTTCTTGTAAAAAAAAATTCAACAAAACCATTTAAAATGTATTTATTGGTTTCCCACGATGTGCTAATCACCTTAATGCTAAACAAATATGGCTTCTGCTTTCATGGATCTTTTATTTCAGTGAGAAGAGAGAGAAAGAGAGACAATACACAAATAATTGTTTTAGATCATGATAAATGCTATGAAAACAATAAACAAGGTATCACAGAGAGTGGCTGGGGACCACATTAATTGTGTGGTCAAGAAAGGCCTCTCTAATCTGACAGCAACTGAAGTGTGAGACAAGAAGCGTGAACACCTGGAAGAACAGTGTTCTAGAAGAGGGAACACAATTGCAAAGGCCCCAGGTCCAGAACAAACTCACCATGCCCCAGGGACAACGTGAATATTAATTACTAATATTGAAATATGTGCTTACATGAAGACTCACAAGGCAAGATCCCTGTCTTAATGGAGCTCTGTATTCAAGGGAGACATAAGTATAAAGATCAAAACATAGCACAGAGCTACACTGCAGTGACAGAGGCATGGACAAGCTGAGGAATAAAAAGAGTAATTATCTAGGGTTTCAGGGAAGGCTTCATGAAGGAGGTGACGTAAACGCAGGATTTTGAAATATCAATGAAATTGATTGTTGTGCTAGGAAACAGCATACAGGGAACACTGAGTACAAAGGCCACACTAAAATTCGGTAGAAGAAAGTGAGGGACATAGGCCAAGCCATGATGGCCCTTATAATCTATGCATGATGGGCACATCAAAAGGCTGTGAAGGAGCCATGGAGTTAAATTTGGGCTTTAGATGACTCTCTTCGGGATGTCTGTGGGTGAACACACTCGGAGGGCTCTAGAGCCAACAAGAAAGAGGAAATGAGGTTCCTCGCAAAGGGGTTCAGAGAGAGGTAAGAAAGCTGAGGTCGAAGGAACTGATAAAATGGGCAAGGATTGTTCACTGTTGAGTTGCCAGTCACCTTCAGCGCCTGGCTCATTGGGGGGCATCAATACACACTTGTGGAATGAATGAACGAATGAAAATGAGTCCATGGTGACTGACTGGGTGTGACAGCATGATGCATGATCAACAGGCGTCATAAGCCCTTCATTGATAGACATCAACAGACGGATTGAGCACTTATGTCCATTTTTCGATTTGTTGTCTTAATCCTAACAACCTTAGGAAGTAGGTATTATTTTTATTTTTGAGTTGGAGTCTCACTTCTGTCGCCCAGACTGGAGTGCAGTGGCACGTTCCCGGCCACCGCAGCCTCGATCTGCTGGGCTCCGGCGATCCTTCCGCCTCAGCCTTCCAAGTAGCTGGAACTACAGGCATGCAATACCACGCCCAGCTAATTTTTTTGATTTATTGTAGAGATGAGGTCACGCCTGCCCAGGTGGGTCTCGAACCGGCAGGCTCAGGTATTTTTATTTTCACATGAGAAAAACCTGAGGCTCAGAGAGTAAATGTCCCCAGCCTGAGTGTTGCTGGGGGAAGGAGAGGAGAGGTGGGTGGTGGAGAAAAGAGAGACAGAGAGAGAGAGAGAGAAGAGAGGCAGACAGACAGTCAGAAAGAAAGAGGCCTCAATACTTGTCCAGGTTCTTTTTTTTTTTTTTTTTTCCTTGAGTTGGAGACTCACTCTGTAGTGCAGTGGCCGCTCCCGGCCACCGCAGTCTCGACCTGCTGGGCTCAGGCGATCCTTCCGCCTCAGCCTTCTGAGGAGCCGGAATTACAGGTATGCGCTACCACGCCCGGCTGATTTTTTTGATTTATTGTAGAGATGAGGTCTCTTCAAGTTTCCCAGGCGGGTCCCGAACCCGTGGGCTCAGGCAATCCACTCACCTCAGCCTCCCAAAGGCGCGGGATTACAGGCTGAGCCACCGAGCCCGGCTTGTCCAGGTTCTTGACTTTGCTGCAAGAAAGAATTCTAGCTGGGTACTGTGGCTCACGCCTGTAATCCCAACATTGGGAGGCAGAGGTAAGAGGACTGCCTGAGCTCAGGGGTTCGAGACCAGCCTGGGAAACTTGGTGAAACTTCATCTCTACAATAAATCCAAAAATTTGATTGAACACCGGGTGTGGTGTACATGCTTGTAGTTCCAGTTACTTGGAAGGCTGAGGGGGAAGGATCGCCTGAGCCTAGCAGGTCGAGGCTGCCGTGGCCTTAAGCGTGCCACTGCACTCCAGGCTGGGGGTCGGAGTGAGACTCCTACTCAAAAAAACAACACACAACAACAAGAAATTCTAGAACAAGTCACCAGGCTGGCGAGCAGCATAGAGTTTATCAAGGAGAAAAGACACGTTTAGAAGGGGAGGAAAAGAAGCACCCTCTCTCTCCAAGGGAGGGGAGTGTGGACAGGCTCAGAAGGAGCCCTGCTTTCATCTCCTCAGCCTTCAGGGAGGAGGCTAGGAGGGGCAAGCGTCGCGAGGGCAGCCCAGGTGATCGAGAAGGCGAAGGGCCTGCTTTGCTCTGCTGACTCCAGCCTTCAATACCCTGGAGGCGTTTCCGTAATTCTCAGCGCCTGTCTGCCCGCTCTGTGCAAGACTAAGCAGAGGTGACACTCTCCTGCACGTCCCAGCCGGCCTTCCGGGCTGCAGCGCGGGTCGCAGACTCGACTCGAGCGGGCGCGACTTGTGGCCGAGTGCGCATGCTCAAAACCGACTTTTTAAGCTCTCGGTCCAGAGACACCGGGAACGAAATGATTGGGCTATTTCATAAGAGAAAGAAAAGTCGTTAACTCTCAACAATGGGAGAGTTAAGTGGGGCTCCAGAAAGTTCCTGGCTATGCGTTGTCCCGGGAGGATAAGAAACACGCGTAACAACGGCCCAAATTCGAGCCGCCCCTAGCGACACAGGGAGGGGGCGGGCTTTCAGCCCGCCGCGCCTGCGCAGCCGCAGTGCAGCACCGGAGCGCCGCGGCCTGCGGGCGGAAGACCGAGGGACGTACAGGGGAGGGCGGGGCCGACAGACGCCGGTGCGCGCGTCTATTCCGAGGTTGTTCGCTCTTAGACGCCGTGGGCAACGTCGTACGCTACTTCCTGGGGTCGGTAGACAGTGCTTCCGGGTCGCGGTCATTTTGCTCCCGTATCTGGGCGACTCCAGGACGGCGGGTCGCCGTCCGCCCCCTCCCTTAGACCGCGGCCCCGTGCGTTCTCCTCCCTCCCTGCCACCCCGCGTCCCCGTCTGGGCCTTCTGCCCTTGGTCGCCTGGGCTCGCCGCGCCGTCGCCTGCCGCTGTCGTCGGGAGGTGGGTGAGGTGACGCAGAAGGCCCGTGCTTTTCACCGCTCGCCCCTCGCCCTCGCCGCCTGCACCTTCCGCCATTTCCTGCCTGCGCGGGGCTTCGGGCTACTGCGTGCGGGCTGCGGCGAGGCGGGGGCTCGTGTCTAGGGTGTGATCCGGGCGGGTCGCGGTGGGGGAGGAAAAGGCGCGGGGCTGTCGCTTAGCGGGGCGGCCTCAGGCCGAGGGGCCAGACCCGTTCTGGATTGTGGCACGAAGAGGCTCGGCATCTTGTTTGGGCCTCGCCGGTCTCCGCGATCTATGGGCTTTTTAGGAAGGTGCCCTTGCGGGAGTTCCTAATGAGTTTTTTTTTTAAGGGAAAAGTGGTTCCCCGGGCAGCACAGTGCCCCGTGGGTGCGGCGCACCTGCTTTGTCCCTTTCCCTGCGCCCCAGTGACGGCGAAGGGCGCGTCCTCCCGTGCGTGCCATGGACCTCGTCTTTACAGTGGGGATGGTCCTGGTCCGGTGTAGACGTCCTGCAGTTAGCTAATCCGTTGGTCTGTAAGCCCCTAGAGACGGGTGAAAACAAAAACCAATTAAAAAAATAAAAGCGTATATTCTTGGGATGTTACGCATAATTTTTTCCTTGGGAGGAAGGAGATTTGGAGAGTTCCAAGCTTGTTGTTGTCTTTGCACCGCAGGGAGAAAGTCTGACCTCTTTGTTCCTCCAGTTTATCGTTTAATACTGCTTTGTGGGCGGGCGGTATGTTTCCTGATGATTATCTCAATTTTTTTTTTTTTTTTGAGTTGGAGTCTGTGTTGCCCAGGCTGGAGAGCAGTGGCATGCTCACGGCCACCGCAGCCTCGACCTGCTGGGCTCAGGAGATCCTTCCGCCTCAGCCTTCCAAGTAGCTGGAACCACAAGCTCATGGCACCACGCCCCAGTAATTTTTTTATTTATTGTAGTGACTAGGTCTCGCCAGGTTGCCCAGGATGGTCTCAAACCGCTGGACTCAGGCAATGCTCCCACCTTTAACTCCCAGCACTTTGGGAGGTCGAGATGAGAGGATTGTTGAGCCTGGGGGTTCTAGACCAGCCTGGGCAACTTGGTGAGACCTCATCTCTACAATAAATCACAAAAAAACTAGCCCGGCGTGGTGGCCTGTGTCTGTAGTTCCAGCTACTTTGAAGGCTGAGGCGAAGGATTGCCTAAGCCCAGCAGGTTGAGGCTGTGGTGGCTGTGAGTGTGCTACTGCACTCCAGCCCGGGTGACGAGTGAGAGTCCAACTCAAAAAAAAAAAAAAAAAAAAAAAGGAAACCTAGAAATGACTTGATTTTTTTTTTCCTCTTCTATTTTGGGGAAGTATCCTAATCAATGGGCATAGATTTCTGAAGGGACCAAAACGTAGAATAATGTGAGATAAACTAGCATGGGAGGAAATAAGTCTATTTAATTGATTTTTAAAAATAACTTGATATTGCCAGCTGATAAATGCTTATAAAAGACAGAGTGAGACTCCAACTCAAAAACAGAAACAAACCACGGAACTTCACAGGAATAACTCGTTTCAAATTAATTAGGTCTGTTATTTTTTTTCATTTAGCTAACTATTTTGTTATGCCAAGTACTTAAGATGTGGGTGTTTCGTAAGCATTTGTTGACTGATGGCCGTGTAGACTAGTAGTTTTATTATGTCACACATCTTGATTTACTTTGACGTATCTCATGAGTTTCTAATAATTCATATAAATGTTTTTGATACAGGAGAGATGAATGGGAGGGCTGACTTTCGAGAGCCGAATGCAGAAGTTCCAAGACCAATTCCCCGTAATTATCTATTAAGTATTTATAATTTGAAGCACTTTCTGTGTAAAGGAAATTTCTCTGCCTTGAGTAGCGGTCACAGCTAGGCTGACTTTGTGGGTGTGTCACTTGACCCGTGTAGTTGCACTGGGCCCCACACTTGTTTAAGACTCTGTTGTAACAGGGTGCCTGAATGAAACGTAATTGTACACCTAACCCTTAACTGTACCCCACAAAACCATAATAAAAAATACTGATTAAAAAAAAAAAAAAAGATTCTGTTGTGCTATGTTGAAATGGTTCGTAATTATTCCTGCATTTCCACTATGCTCGGGCCCTATGTAGTCCGTTCTGACTAGCAGTAACTTCTGTTTTAAGTTCAAGTTTGTTAAAAGTTTAAAAGCCACATTACTTGTTTCATTACATGATTTAAAAAAAAATTGTTAATATTTTGTCTAAACTAATTTCTCAGATTGAGTTTTATTATAGGTGTTTTACTATTGTCCTCTTTTCTTTGGAAAAAGACATAGGGGCTGATTACATTCCAACAGAGGAAGAGAGGAGAGTCTTCGCCGAATGCAATGATGAGAGCTTCTGGTTCAGATGTGAGTTCAGATTTCTGATCAATGTAATTTTTACCTATTTGAACCTTAAATTATAATGATTCCATATAGAACAAATTGGCATAGTGTGGTTGCTGGTAAAGGAGGTTGGTTAAGAAGATATAAGAATTATACACATTTTCAAGTAATTATTTCCAGAGTTTTTTCCAAAACCATGAGGTAGTTTTGTTGGTGATAGTAATAGCTAACATTCACTGCATATACTTAGTTTATAGAAAAACAACCCAATAAGCTTGATAACTATTATTACCCTCACTTTTCAGATGAAGAAATTGAGGTTTGGAGATGTTAAATGAGATATCTAGTGTTACACAGGGGTAAGTCATGATGTCTGTACTTGAAGCCAGGTCTCTCTGAAACAGAAACTTGTGATTTTAAAGCCTCGCTATTATGTTTTATGTATTTATTTTCTTTGAGTCAGGGTCTCACTCTGTTGCCCAGGCTGGAGTGCAGTGGCACAATCACAGATCACCCTAACCCTAACTTGAACCATTACATAGTAAGAACAGGTTAGTTCCTATTTTATCATTATGAAATGTTATCATACTGTCAGCTCCTGATTTCTGAAGATAGAATTTATTTATCAAGATTTTATTTTTTAAATAGAGATTTTTTTTTGAAGCAATACATATAATATAATCTTAATTTTGAATGAAACCTTGGTATTGCTTTACTTGGTAAGATAGTTCTAACAAAAAAGCAGGATGGCTTTTTTTTAAATGGAAAACTTAAGCAGTTAAGGAGGATGTACATTTTCGTCAGCTAGCCTGGTATGTATGCTTGCAACATACAAGATGCTGTGCTTGGCAGATAGGCTTTAAGAAGCACAGTCCGGGCTGGGCTCAGTGGCTCAGCCTGTAATCCCAGCACTTTGGGAGGCTGAGATGAGTGGATTGCCTGAGTCTGTGGGTTCAAGACCCGCCCTGGCAACTTGGCGAGACCTTGTCTCTACAATAAATCAAAAATTAGCTGGGCATGGTAGTGCACGCCTGTAGTTGTGGCTACTTGGAAGACTGAGGTGGAAGGATTGCTGGAGCCTAGCAGGGTGAGACTGCGGTGGCTGAGAGCATGCCACTGCACTCCAGTCTGGGTGACAGAGTGAGACTCCAACTTAAAAAAAAAAAAGCAGTCTGTTGTGAAGTAGTTTTATGATGTGGTTGAGATAGCTACTGCGTGAGACACTTAGAGAAAGATTAAACGTGTAACTGAAATAAGAATTTTTTTAAAAGATAAAATTAATTGGAATTAATTAGCTAAAAAAGGCTTTATTAAGTAAGTGATATTTCCAACAACTAATAGGACTCAAGGTGAATGAAGAGAAACGGTGGAGGAGCTTTTTATTTTAAGATGAAAGGTACAGTGAATAGAGGCAGTCTGTAATCCCTAGATCTCTGTTAGAGGCTGAACTGATTGGAGCCTAGGACTTTCATTGAGGGTGCAGTGTAAAACAGCCTTAGCAATACACCGAGACCTTGTCTCTACAAAAAGTCAAAGTTTAGGTGTGGTGACTTGCCCCTGTAATCCCAGCAGTTTGAGAGGCCACTGCAGGAGGATTGCTTGAGCCTAGGAGTTTGAGAGTAGCCTGGGCAACACAGCGAGATCTCGTCTCTACAAAAATTCAGAAAATTAGCTGAGCTAGGTGACTTGCGCCTATAGTCCCAGTTATTGAGAAGGCTGGCTTGGGCCTAGGAGTTTGAGGCTGATGGCCACTGCAGCCTCAACCTACTGGGCTCAGGAGATCCTTCCACCTCAGACTTCCAAGTAGCTGGAACTATAGGCATGCTGCGCCACCATGGCCGGCTAATTTTTTGATGTATTGTACAGATGAGGTCTCGCCAAGTTGCCCAGACTGGTCTCGAACCTGTGGGCTCAGGCAGTCATCTCACCTTGGTCTCCCAGAGTGCTACGGTTATTGGTATGAGCCACTGCGCCTGGCCTATTTATTTTTAAATAATTGAAATAGAGATGAGGTCTTGCTGTGTTGCCCAGGCTGGTCTCATATTCCTGGGCTCAAGCAGTTCTCCCATCTTGACCTCCCAAAGTGGTGGGGTTACAGGCATGAACTACCATACCCTGCTGGATTTTTAAAAATTGGACTAAAAAAATGAAGGAAAGTTAAGAGTCAAGTAATAGTTTCAAGGTATTCAGCTTAGGAGACTGTAATTATGACATTATTGATTAAAAGGTTCAGTTAGAATGAGTTATTGTTTGAAGGATGAAATAAGTTTAGTTTGGACATTTTGAGTTCATGGTGCAATATTCTGTTGTGGATGATGTGTGAGCAACCAGCGATAGGAACAAAGGTATACATAAGAGATCAGGGTTTGTTGTGTACTTAAGAATCAAGTGTAAAGATACAAGCACAAAACTGGTACTAGTATCTGTCACACTATTAGTTGGGAATGATGGAATAAGTGGTGCGGCTTGGGTAGTACCATGAATAAGCAAGCAAGTGGTGGTCAAAGGACCAACAAAGAGAGCAGATAAGAAGACAGCGGGATCTCTGACAGAATCTATGCTATTTTATCTCACTCCCATATTCAGAGACTTACAGACATTTCAGGCTCCGCTAGAAAGAACCTGAGTGAGAATTCGGTGGTAATGCTACCTCCAGGTGAGAAGGATTGTTTGGGATGCATATTCATCATGAATCAAGAACTTGTAAAGATTTTGCATGGCTCATAGAATGAGAATAATTTCTCAGATAACTCAGGTGTACTGTGACAGCAGGTGTTTTTAATCTTTGAGGGTTGCGCAGAGTAGATAAAATAATCTCTCTTCAAGTCTTGGTGACACGGATTAAGAAAAAGACAAGTCTGTTGGGGTTTGGGAATGTTGTAATGTTGGACTTTGGGCTAAATAGCAACTAAGGTTACAGATTTCCATCTGGCTGATACATGTATGATATTGTACATGTTTGACATTTGGAACAGTTGTAGCAGCAATATTGTTAAAAATACATTAATGAGCAGCCATTCATAGGTAGGACACCTAACTTGTTAGTGGGATAGTAATTTATATGTATTAAAACAGGTAAGTTGCAGGTTGAAAAGTCAAAAGGCATGTAATAAGGACAGGCTGAAAGACAGTCTGTTAGTTTTATACCATGTCTAGATTGCTGGGAAATTACAGCAGGCAAAAATTTACTGTATTAATAAGTAGTGCTTGTCTCTTAAAACAGACATAACCTAGGTGTGGTGCATATTACAGCATCAGATATTAAAAACGTAGAATCTTGTTGTAACCAGATGATAAGAAATTCTACATGCAATTATCAGGAAAAGCTAATAGTCAAACACTAGGGAACTTTGTACTTTAACATTTGTATCTTCAAATAAGGTCTTCTATGCAGTATATGATGTTTACATATTTATATAAGTGAATAACGAAAACCATGTTACTTTGGAGAGCATCAGCTTGTGACTTACTAGAAAAATGATGAAAGCACTTAGGAATATATATTTAAAAACTTACTAAGATAATTTTTACATATTTTTTAGATCTGTTAAATATATTCATCCTTATTTAAAATTAGACTTGTTGCTCTAGGAACCATTCTCTTTCTGTAAGATGACATTGTTTCTATACTATTAGTCTTAAAACATAATTATGAAAGCATTCTAGTTGCTTAAAATTGGGCCCTATCCACTAACCCAGAACCAGTATGTCTGCCCAGACACACGGGTCATGAAAGGGTCTGTACATGAGTCCGTTCATGGTGTATTACATGTTAGCAGTGGTTCTCAGCCTCTGGAGTGACTGAAAAGGTGAATGAATTCATATTTGCATCAGTGGTAGATTTTGTTAATAGCTTCTGCATGTTTACTACTGATTTTTGAATGAGAGTCTGAGAGTGATGAGAGCCTGGACTTCGAAGCCCCACTGTCTAAAATCCAATCCCAACTCCTCACGTCTTTTTTTTTTTTCCTTTGAGTTGTAGTCTCACTCTGTTGCCCAGACTGGAGTGCAGTGGCATGTTCCCGGCTACCGCAGCCTCAATCTGCTGGGCTCTGGCGATCCTTCCACCTCAGCCTTCCAAGTAGTTGGAGCTACAGGCGCGCGCTACCACGCCCGGCTAATTTTTTGATTTATTGTAGAGATGAGGTCTCGCCAAGTTGCCCAGGCGGGTCTCGAACCCGCAGGCTCAGGCAGTCCGCTCACCTCAACCTCCCAAAGTGCAGGAATACAGGCTGAGCCACCTAGCCTAGCACATCTTTTTTTTTTAATTGGAGTCTCACTTCATTGCCCAGGCTGGAGTGCAGTGGCACACTCATGGCCACCCCAGCGTCGACTTGCTAGGTTCTGGCAATCCTTCCGCTTCAGCCTTCCAAGTAGCTGGAACTACAGGTGTGTGCTACGGCACCTGGCTAATTTTTAAAATTTATTGTAGAGATAAGGTCTCACCAAGTTGCCCGGGCTGGTCTCAAACCTGTGGGCTCAGGCAGTCTACTCACCTTGGCCTCCCAACACGCTGGGATTACAGGCCCAGCCATTGAGCCTCGCCTTTTCACATCTTAGCTGTGAGATTTGGGGCATATTTCTGTTGTCTTTGTGTGTCAGTTTCTGTATCTGTAGAATACAGAACTACCTAGCTCCTGGAATTGTTATGGTGATTAATTCAGTTAACTAACATAATTATATACATGTTTGTTCTCTTTATTAAGTGGCTGTTAGTGTTATTGTGGTTAATGAAATAAAAAATCTATTGAAAACAATTATAAATTTACAGTAGTGTTTTGCTTTTGTGAGGAGAGAGGAATTCAAGAAATTGTAGAGGTCCTTGTACATGGTATAGTTTGGGATCATGCCAATAATTCAGAATAGCATTATTGATTTCCCTAAAGAAACAGGCTACTTATCAGATTTTGGACTAGGAGTCCCATAATGCAGTGGCAAAGGCCACTGGCCTGGGAGTCAGGAGACTTGGGGTCTGATCTTAGCATTACCACAAACTAAACAACTGTGTTGCTTTGAGCATATGACTTTGTCCTTTCTGGGTATTGGTTTACTCTGTTGAGGATGAAGACTGGATAATCTTGGAAGCCCCTTTCAATTTGACCTTTTTTTTAAAGGGATTGCTCTCTTGCCCAGGCTGGAGTGCGGTGGCACAATCATAACTCACTGCAGCTTTGAACTATGGGCTCATGCAATCCTTTCGCCTCAGCCTTCCTGGCAGCTGGGCTATAGGCAGGCTTCACTGTGCCTACCTAATTGCCTGGCCTCAAGTTTACCATTGTCTTTTTCTGTGACATAAAATAGAATACGTGTGTTCGAGACCTTAGCCATTACCCTTCCGTGGCATGAGAAGTTAAGAAATTCGTGCAAAGATACTGTTGTGGGATGGCAGAACTAGAGCTACAATCTTGTTAGATGGTCACTCTCAGTGTTTGACAGGGAAATCTGTGTCCATTGCAGAGATAGCCACGATCTCAGGGCCTTTATCCTTATGTGATTGTTCACTATTTCAAGATGCAGTCTTTGAGCCATGCTGATGGAGAGAAATGATTGCACACTGCACTGATGCTATAATTACAAGGGATTTGTCCTTTTCATAACCTTAAACGATAATACATGAAGGCATTCTAACCAGCCAACATTAAAGAAACCATTTTTCCAGCAAAGGTAAAATCTGCTAGTAAGTAGGATAGCACAGATTCAAACCTTAGGGTTTGTAAAGCAGGTCTGATGGCCAAGCTAATTCCCCATTCCAAAGTTAATGAATTTTCATCATGAAATCACTGTTAATTCAAATGTCTTAATTACTGTGGGTCTCAAATTACTTGTGTGTAGTTTAGACCATAACATACTACAGCCCCTGCACCAAATTGGTTTTTGTACGTATGAGCCAAGAATTGTTTTTATTTTTAAAATAGTTAAAAAAAAATCAAAGGAAGAATATTTTTCATACATGTGAAAATAACGTGAAATTCATACTTTTGCATCTATAAACAAACTTCTATTGGAACACAGTTATGTTCAACTGTTTTTGGATTGTCTTTGGGTGCTTTTGTTTTAAAATAGCAGTTGAGTATTTGGGACAGAAACTGAGTGGCTAACAAAACCTAAAATATTTGCCATCTGGCTCTTTTTAGAGTATTTGCCCACCCCTGGTCTAGAACAACACTGTCTTGTGTGGTGGACACCAGCCACATGTAGCTATTTAAATTTAAAATAATTTACAATGAAAAGATACAAATCAAAATCATCAAAAGGAAAGGGAGTATGGGTAAGATCCAGGGGAAATCAGGTCCAGGCTTCCAAGAGTCCTCTCCCAGTGGAGTCACAAAGGACATGTTACAAAGCTACTTGTAACAAGATCAGACAACTGGTGTGAAGTGTTCTTTACCAGGGAAGCTTGTTAGAGACTCAGTGTCTGTGGTTTTTACTGGGGGCTGGTCAAGTAGGAACCCTCAACCTCACAGATACCAAAATTCTGGACTCCCAGAAGGAATGCAGGTGTTTGGCTAACTGTGTTTGAACAGACAGTGTGGGCACAGTGAACCTCATGTGTGTCAGTGTAGGGAACTATTTACCAGTCAGGTTCCCAGACCAAGTTGCTTATAAGGTTTGTCAGCCAAAAATCTAACTCCATCATTAAAAAAAATTCCCGTTAGACTGCTGGTGTACAGAATAGTGATTCATCTTTTTTTTAAAGTTAGGATCACCTTTGTGATAATGATGAGCATTTTGGACTTTTTCACTCTGCATTATGACCCTATATATGGATATAATATTTTCATATTGTTTTAAAGAGTTCATTGGTTTAAAAGAACATTAGTAGCCGGGCTCGGTGGCTCAGCCTGTAATCCCGCACCTTTGGGAGGCTGAGGTGAGTGGATTGCCTGAGCCCGCAGGTTCGAGACCCGCCTGGGCAGCGAAACCTCATCTCTACAATAAATCAAAAAATCAGCCGGGCGTGGTAGCACGTGCCTGTAATTCTGGCTACTTGGAAGGCTGAGGCAGAAGGATCGCCAGAGCCCAGCAGGTCGAGGCTGCGGTGGCCGGGAACGGCCACTGCACTCCAGTCTGGGTGACAGAGTGAGACTCCAACTCAAAAAAAAAAAAAAGAACATTAGTATTTAAATTATGTGCTTTTGTGTTCTTGCCCCAGCCACTGTCAAATACATTTTGTCTTTTAGTTTATACAGTGTAATACAGAGCTTAAAACTTGAGATCTGATATCAGACAGATTTCATTAGAATTTGGGACCTGCTGTGGAACTGTCTATATAGCCTTGAGCAAAGTGCTCTAACATCTCTAGGCTTCAGTTTCCTTTAAAAGGATGGTAATGATACTATCTACCTTATAGAAATAATGAGGATTTCAACTTGCCTTTAAAAAAAGAAATGTGGCCAGGTGTGGTGGCTCACACCTATAATGTCAGGACTTTGGGAGGGTGAGGTGAGAGGATTGCGTGAGCCCATGGGTTTGAGACCAGCTTGGGCAATTTGGTGAGTCCTCATCTCTACAATAAAAATTTAAAAATTAGCCAGACGTGGTACCTTGTGCCTGTAGTTCCAACTGTATGGAAGACTGAGGTGGAAGGATCACCTGAGCCCAGCAGATCAAGGCTGCAGTGGCCGTGAGTGTACCACTACACTCCAGCCTGGGCGACAGAGTGAGACTCCGACTCAAAAAAAGAGAAAGGAAGGAAAGAAGGAAGGAAACCAGCCAGGAAGGAAGCCAGCCAGCCAGCCAGCTGGCCGGCCGGCCAGCTGGCCGACTTCGGTGGCTCAGCCCGTAATCCCAGCACTTTGGTAGGTAGGCTGAGGCAAGTGGATTGTCTGATCCTGTGGGTTCGAGACCAGCCAGGGCAACTTGGTGAGACCTCATCTCTACAATAAATCAAAGATTAGCTGGGTATGGTAGCGTGTGCCTGTAGTTCAGCTACTTGGAAGGATCGCCAGAGCCCAGCAGGTCGAGGCTGGGGTGGCCGTGAGAGTGCCACTGCACTCCAGCCCAGGCGACAAAGTGAGACTCCAACTCAAAAAAAAGAGAAAGAAATGTGGTAACTAAATGAGGAAATACACATGAGGCACTTGGCATGGCTTCTAGAATTCAGTCATTACTCATTGGCTCTTATCTGTAATTTGCATCTTGTCTCTCCCTCATTGACTTTTTTTTTCTCCTTTCTCTAACTTTCAGAAGTAGCTTCTAGTCTTAGTTGATGATGTGACTGGCTATTTTGTACCTAAATCTAAATGGTTCTTAAATAATATTTTGTGACATCTTCTTAAATTTAAAATGCTCCTTTCATTTTTCCACTGACTGTATTCATACAGTACAGCTTTTAAAAATGGAAGTCTCTTACAGATCTTAGTCATGCAGTATACTTCCTAGATGATTTCATTGATATTCATTTATCTCCTAATGAACTCAAGACAAAATCTCTTTTGATGTTGACAAGCTCTTTTTTCTCCTATAGCTGTTCCTTTGGCTGCAACAAGTATGCTGATTACTCAAGGATTAATTAGTAAAGGTAAGTATTTAAACTTTGAATTTATTTAGTATTTTATATACCATGTTTTTTTGTGGTCGTTTAGTTAGAGCAAAGATAACGTATTGTATTAAATATCATTGGTGAGTTTCTCCAGTGTTAGAACAGTTTTGTCTCTTGGACCCTCTCCCTCTCCTCTGACTCAGATATATGACTTGAGAATTTGATGCCGTCCTGTGCTAGAACATTCTGAGCAGTAGAATTGCTCATTGCATTGACTTCATGAACTGTCTACCTGGTAATGGGAAAGTGTCCCAGTGAAGGGTGGCATTCCAGGCCTGTTCTTTTAATTAACTAGCCCCTCCAAAATGTGACTGTGATAGCAAATTTTAGCCTTTTCACATTAGCTGGATGACATGCAGTACTTACAGATAGTCTTGACACAACCAGTTGATCAAAGGATTTTGGGGGTTAAAAGTTTGTTTAAGGAGTACCCAAAGGATCTCTTTACGGTATACTACTATGACAAAAATCTTAAATATGGAAATAAGCTATATATGCATTTATATGTTCTTTAAGACGAAGGTGTTTTATAGATGGAGATTGGTTTTTTATTGTGGGGAAAAAATCCGCTTTAGTCATATTGCTTTGAAGGAAAAACTGGCATGGGGAGTTAGGAATGGAGAGGTTAGAGTGTCGTTGTTCAGCCTGTTTTATCTGTCTTAATCCAGTGTGCAGTTTAACTAATAATGACTGGAGCTGGGCATCGGGGCAGGGAGTTACTCAGAAGAAATTTAAGAGCTGCTCGTAACTCATTTGAGGAAACAAATCGACTTAAACACATGTTGAAACAAATAGAAAATTTAATGAAATACTTAATAAGGTACTCGACTGTGCAGTGGAGACTCGAAGAATTGTAGGGCTCCTATAATCAAGAAAAGATTCTTGAAAGAAGTGTATTTTGAAGGATGGGCAGGATTTAAAGAGAAGGAAGAATCTCTCAGAGAGGAGGAACTTGGTGATGAGAACAATAAGCATGACTCCTGGGGGGAACAGGCAGGGGACTGTTGAGGCCAGTGGCAGAATCATGTGGGAAGCACGACAGCTCCATGAAATAGCTCACAGGGAGCCTGGAGAGGTTCCGCTTGGATTAGGTTATGGGAGGAATATTAGAGACTCAGGAACTGGAGATGTGGGACAACTTGAGGGTGAAGACTGAGAGAGACTCTAGGAACATAATTCGAAATCCACCAGGACATTTTGTATTTAACCAGAATTCCTGGTGCTCTGTTCAGTGGTCCCTCAGTGTCTGGGAGGGTTGGTTCCAGGATTTCCGCAAGGGTACCAAACTCCATGGAAGCTCAGGCTCCTGTGTGAAATGACACAGCAAAGCGTACGTGCACATCTACCTGGATACTTTTCATCTGTCAATTACTTACAGTACCTAATACAATGTAAAGGCTGTGTGAATCATTATTGTACTGTGTTATGTAGGGATAATGACTAGAAAAAAGTCTGTACCTGTTCAGCACAGATGCACTTTATCCCCTGAATGTTTCAATCCGTGGTTGTTTGAATCCATGAATGCAGAGCCCACAGATATAGAGGGTTGATTGTGTGTGCTTTCATCCACAGCATGTCATGCTCAGCATGGGCTTAGCTGCCCCCTCTCTCTTTGTTCCTGGTCTATAAAACCATGCAAACGTGCTCAGGTCTATTCTAACTTGAGAACATAAAAAGGAAAAATCCTCCCTTATTTGCCTTTCCAGCTGCTCCCAGCTGCCTTGTGTTGGAAGCCAGACTTCCTGGGTGGGCACTTCACTTTTTACTACTCTGATCTATTGCATTCAGTGTTGTACACTGTCTCCATATGTTCTCCTAATAGCTGAGCTTTGTGAAAGGTGACCAACACAGCCTCCTTGTTGCGTAAATATGGCGGACAGTTTCTGTTCTGACCAGCGTTACTCAGTCTGAGCCAGTTCTTCTTGGAATGTTCTTTTTCCTGGCTCCGTGAAGGCCCATCCTCAGTATTCTCCTGCTTGGGCAGCTCCTCAGTCGTTTTGAGTGTTTTCAAGTGTGTGCTATATACTGCATGTACTTTTTTTTTGATACATAGCGCTAAAAGACAAAAACTCATGACTCTTGGTGCTTGCATTCTTGTCTGGGTTTCCTTTGTCCACTTGTCCCAGAAATGCTGGTGTTGCCATATTCTGGATACTTCCACATGGATGGCCTTCTACAGGCTTCTTCAATGGAACTCATCATTTTCCACAAAGCCAGTTCCCCCTTTTCTTCCTGTGACTGGATGGCATCACTGCCATCTAGGAAACAGAGACACCATCCTTCACTTCTGTTTCTCGTTAGCTTTGTGCAGCCATTGTTTTCTGTCCCAGCACTTGAATGTCTCTCTGGACTGTCTGTCTCCTTCTCTACTGTCACTACCATTAGTGTGACCCTGTGTCGAGTGTTGTTGCTTTCAGCAAGTCTGTTTGCCTCCATTCTGGTTACTTAGGAAAACAGGCCACTTCTAGCACTGACAGAGGGGATGCATCATGCATGAAGTAGATGCTCAGATATCTGAGTGGATGTACAGCAGCCACACTATACTGTTTGTCAGCTGTAAACGCCTTGGCGGTAAAGAGAATGTCTTGTTTACTGTTACATCCCTGCTTCCATATGTATGTTGCCTTTGTATTGTAAGTGGTCAATAACTAATCGAGTGAATGACTTTTTTTTGAGTTTTTTTTTTTTTGAGTTGGATTCTCACTCTGTCGCCCAGACTGGAGTGCAGTGCACGTTCCTGGCCACCGCAGCCTTGACCTGCTAGGCTCCGGCGATCCTTCCGCCTTAGCCTTCCAAGTAACTGGAACTACAGGCGTGCGCTACCATGCCCTGCTAATTTTTTTGATTTATTGTAGAGATGAGGTCTCGCCAAGTTGCCCGGGTGGGTCTCGAACCCGTGGGCTTAGGCAATCCACTCACCTCAGCCTCCCAAAACGCAGGATTCCAGGCTGAGCCACCGAGCCCGACTGAACAGCTTTTTAATGTATGGATATAGGTATCTGAACATCCTTTTTCTTTTGCTTACTATCTGTGATATAAATGAGGGAACAGCACAGATGAGTTCTGTTGTACTTGACACTGAAGTATTCTTTTGTGTGGGTTACTTCAACATTGTTGGATACATCCAGTGGTATGGTGGAACTGGCTTGTCCTGGCTCCTGAGAACTGATTGGTACATTTTTAGGAATTTGGTGAGCTGGTTTTTAAACCATTTGCTTTACACCTTGGAAATGGACAGGCATTAAAATCAGAGGTTTGTACATGATAGCTGTTTTGCCAGCACACCTGGGTTCATCCACATTGCTGCAGGGAGTTGTGGGTTCTGTCTTACGGATATTCTCATTGCCATGTCATTTTCTTCTGAGTGAAGGCACCCCAGTTCATCTGTCCTTCTGTATGTTGGCAGGTGGTGGTTTCTAATTTTGACATTTACAGTTTAGTTCTGCGATGAACACAGTGTCTCTTGGTAGACATTTTACTGGGTCACCGATTGTTTATGTGTCTATTCAGCTTTAGTAGATACTGCCAAATATTTGTACCAGTTTATACGTCTGCATTCTTCCCAGTACTAGGTATTTTTGTGTCTTGTGTCTTAACCTTTGTGATGAGTGAACAGTTATGTGTTTTAATTGCATCTCCCTGAGATGATGGCGTTGAGGACCTTTTGTTGATGCCGCAAAATGCATCATTTTTTGTGACGTGCCATTCAGATTTGTTGTTCACTTCTCATTGGCTTGTTTCTCTCCTTTGGAATTTGTGAGAGTTCTCTATTTTGGAAGTGAGTCTTTGTCAGTTACGTCACTTGTGATTCTTTGTTCCCACTCTTTTTGTTTTGTTTCGTTTTGTTTTTGAGTTGGAGTCTGACTCTGTAGCCCAGACTGGAGTGCAGTGGCCGCTCCTGGCCACTGCAGCCTCGATCTGCTGGGCTCCGGCGATCCTTCTGCCTTAGCCTTCCAGGTAGCTGGAATTACAGGCGCGCACTACCGCGCCCAGCTGATTTTTGATTTATTGTAGAGGTGAGGTCTCGCCAAGTTGCCCAGGCGGGTCTCGAACCCGCGGGCTCGGGCAATCCACTCACCTCAGCCTCCCAAGGCGCGGGATTACAGGCTGAGCCACCGAGCCCGGCTTCCTTGTTCCCACTCTGTTCACTTGTAGTTCTTACTGTTGGTAGAGCCCAGCTTGTTAGATTTCTTCTTCCTGATGAGTGTTTTTTGTGGATCTTCTCAGGGCACAAAGATGGCCTCTGATGCTTTCTTCTATAAGCTCTTTAAATCTTCCTTATTTACATTTTGAAGCCATCTGGAATTGTTCTTGAGTGTTGTATGAGGTGGGATCAAGGAACATTCCCCCTTATGGATATGTACTGACTCGTCACTCTATTTTGAAAGGACTGTCATGAGTGTTACCTTTGTTGTAAATCAGATTTCTGGACTTTGCTAATTCTGGTCAGTTTGCCTGCTCCTAACACCAGCCTGCCTTAATTACTGTAGCTTTAGTACACAGGGCTTGCTCTCTAGAGGTTGTCAGTTCTCCAGAATTCTTAACTATTTTGGCCCTATGTGTTTCCATGTGATTTTTAGAATAAGTTTTTCAATTTTTGCAAAGACTTTGGTTTTAACTGAGATGGCATTGCATTTATAAGTGAATTTATGGAGCATTACCTTTGCTAACAGTATTTAGTCTTTTTAATTCATGTACATGGTATGTTTCTTCATTTCTTTGGCTTTTATTTCTCTCAGTAAGTTTTGTCGTTTTTCAGTGTAGAGATCTTTCATGAGATTTGTTCCTGGGTTTTGGATTTTTTTTTTTTTTGGTGCTATTAATTAATTGTATCTTTTAAAAAGTGGTATTTTGTTTGTTTATTGTTGGTATATAGAAACACTTTTTTTTTTTTTTGAATTGGAGTCTTAACTCTGTCGCCCAGACTGGAGTGCAGTGGCCGCTCCTGGCCACTGCAGCCTCGACCTGCTGGTCTCCGGCGATCCTTCCGCCTCAGCCTTCTGAGTAGCCAGAATTACAGGCGTGCGCTACCATGCCCGGCTAATTATTTGATTTATTGTAGAGATGAGGTCTCGCCAAGTTGCCCAGGCGGGTTTTGAACCCGTGGCCTCAGGCGACCCACTCACCTCAGCCTCCCAAAGCGTGGGATTACAGGCTGAGCCACCGAGCCCAGCCCACTTTTTCTTTTGTATATTAATCTTGTATCAAGTATATGTCTTCTCTTCCTCTTCTCTTCCTCTTCTCTTCTCTTTTCTTGTCGGAGTCTCACTCCGCTGCCCAGGCTGGAAGGCAGTGGCATGCTCATAGCCACCCGGGCATCAACCTGCTGAGCTCTGGCGATCTTTCTGCCTCAGCCTTCCAAGTAGCTGGAACTATAGGCATGCACTACCACACCTGGCTAATTTTTGATTTATTGTAGAGATGCGATCTTGCCAAGTTGCCTGGGCAGGTCTTGAGCCCACTGGCTCAGACAATCCACTTGCCTTGTCCTCCCAAAGTGCTGGAATTACAGGCTGAGCCACTAGGCCCTGCCCTACCTCGGCCTGTGAAGTACTGAGATTACAGGTGTGAGAGCCACTGCACCTGGCCTTCAAGTAATCTTTCTAAATTCACTTATTCTAAGTTTGTGGAGTCTTTTGGATTTTCTTTATTTCTCTTGCTATGGAATTTACTTGACTCTCCAGTTCTCTAGGGTCACAAAAAGAGTTTATGTCAGGCAACTTGGTGAGATCTCATCTCTACAATAAATAAAAAAAATCAACTGGGCGTGGTAGCACACGCCTGTAATTCCGGCTACTTGGAAGGCTGAGGCGAAAGGATCGCCGGAGCCCAGTAGGTCGAGGCTGCGGTGGCCGGGAGCGGCCACTGCACTTCAGTCTGGGTGACAGAGTGAGACTCCAACTCAGGGGTCCTCAAACTTTTAAAACAGGGGGCCAGTTCACTGTCCCTCAGATCGTTGGAGGGGAGGACTATAGTTTTTAAAAAAAAAAAAAAGGAATTTGTTCAAAGTTTTTTTTTTTTTAAACTATAGTCCTCCCCTCCAACGGTCTGAGGGACAGTGAACTGGCCCCCTGTTTTAAAAGTTTGAGGACCTCTGCTCCAACTCAAAAAAAAAAAAAAAAAGAGTTTATGTCAGATAATATTTAAAGATTGTCTGTACTGATTTTTTTTTTCTCTCTAGCAGTGTTGCTCAGAAATACCTTAACTCTTTTCTTTAGGAATACTTTCAAGTCATCCCAAATATGGTTCCATCCCTAAACTTATATGTAAGTATGAACAACACTATAATTTTTTAAACTATTTTCTACTTTAAAAAGATCATTAGTTTTTATCAAATGTTTTATCATGTCTCATTCATTAGTTAATGTTGTTCTATGCTCTGACAAATCTGTTTAAGCCTTTTATTAAATGGGCTACTTGGATACTGTTAGCATCAAAATCATTAGTTACTTGAAAGAGGCATTTTAAAAATTCCCCACAATGTAATGGAACTGTTAATTTGAAATTCATTTTATAAAGATACAGTATTAGAAATAAATTCTTGGTCTGACTATAGGGAAATAAAGTTGTGCAGATATTCTGATTAATCAAATATAATGTATATTTAAAATTAAGCTTCATTTTAGAAGGCTCTTTAATTTACATTTTAAAATGTAAACAGGCATAACCTTATTACATTTTGCAATACGGCTAATAAAAAGATGCTAAATTGTTCTTTAAAGAAGCACCTGAGACTTTCATAAGTCTTTGCAGGTTAGTCTCTCTCATATCGGAAACAGACACATGATGCAGTAATTGTCACATTTAGATTATGCTGTGTAATTTATTACTTTAACAGAGTTGTTGCTCTTAATTTTAGTTTTAAAACAATCTTGTGAAATTCGATGGGCAAATGATTCCCCGTTTTACTGAAAAATAAGTGGTCTGAATTTCTGCGGCCAGGCTGGAAGCAGAATTGAGGTTTAGACCCTTACCCATCCCTCCTTCCAGTATGCTGTAACCACGTCTTTCCTGTGCATGTTAATCATATAGTGACTAGAATTGATTCATAGCAGCTTTATTTTGGCTTGTTTTATTTTAGGAAAATGAATTATATCCATAGAATATGTCTATAAATGCTTATTCAAATTGTGGCACTTGGACCATTATTTTAGGAAATCTCAGTCTTTCTAAACCAAAGACATATTTAGGATCATGATTTTTAAGAGAAAGTTCTTTAGAAAAGATGTTTGTCTAAAAGGCATGTCCAGTCACACTTTTTGTTTGATTTTACAAATAAGTTGCTTGTATCATGGGATACTTTGCTGGAAAGCTTTCTTACGTGAAGACTTGCCAAGAGAAATTCAAGAATCTGGAAAACTCCCCCCTTGGAGAAGCCTTGCGGTCAGGACAGGCACGACGAACCTCGCCACCTGGGTAGGTAGGCCAGATTGTGGTATTTAAGTAAGATGTTTAATTTTTAACAAACAACTAGATACTCCTGTAGTTCAGAGCACGAAGCACTGCCTGATAGACTGCCATTTGCTGTAGGCTGAAGGTAGTTTGCTTTACAAAGTGAGCAGGACTTGGCTACCATTATTTTAATATAGAATCACATACTATTGGGAGTACATGTCTCAGAATAAAGGATTTCATCGTAATTCAATTAGGCAAACACTTTTGGTTACTGTATTTTACTGTTTTGAATTTTCAAATTGACATCAATTCCATCTCAACAGATTTCAGTTTTTCATTTTAATCCTTCAAATAAATAAAAGAGAATATGAATTGAAGTAGTATGGGAGTGAATTGAAGAAAACACTTACCTAATTTTTTTGAGATTGTTTGTTTTGATAACCTGGATTCATATTAGCAATAGTAGTTAATTCTTGATTAAATAATTTCTGGAGTGAACTGGCACCTGAATACATTTTCTTTTTTTTTTTTTTTTTTTTGAGGAGTTGGAGTCTCACTCTGTCGCCCAGAGTGCAGTGTCACGCTTATTGTCACCCCAGTGTCAACCTGCTGGGCTCCGGCGATCCTTTCGCCTCAGCTTTCCAAGTAGCCAGAACTACAAGCGCGTGCTATCATGCCTGGCTAAGTTTTTGATTTATTGTAGAGACAGAGTCTCACCATATTGCCCAGACTGGTCTCGAACCTGTGGGCTCAGGCAACCTCTCACCTCGGCCTCCCCAAGTGCTGTACTGAATACATTTCTAATATAAACTGGTGTGAATGTTTTGGATAGCATCTTGTCAGCATGTTGAGATTCATATCATTTGGAATCTTGGAGATGTTTTTACTAAATTCTGTAAATCTAGTCAAAGGAAGAGCAAAGCTATAGGCAGAGAGTTGTTGTTTACAACTTTATTTTTAATAGAGAAAAACTGAGATCAACATAATGTCTATTGAAGGGGAATGGTTAACTAAGATCTATTAGTGGGACATTGTGAGGTTGTTTTAAGATAGATTAAGATGTCTGAACATGAGGAAATGCTTCTGATAAACTGAAGATGGTAGAGTATCAAACTACATGTAAATTGACTGAAGAAAAGTATCTACTTCCAAAAATATGAGAAGTAGATAATGAAAATGGTTGTCGTTTACAGGGGTTTCTTCCCCCTTATTCCAAACTTCATGTAACGTGGTCATGTTACTTGCAATTAAAAGAAAAAAATAAAAAGCTTTAAAAAACTTCTTTTTTTTTGTTTTTTGAGTCTGGATCTCACTCTGTTGCCCAGGCTGGAGTGCAATGGCACAATCATGGCTCATCGCACCTTGACCTCCTGGTCTCACAGTAGCTGAGACTACAGGCCCATGCCACTATGTCTGGCTAATTTTTAATTTTTTTTTATAGAGACAAGGTTTTGCTATGTTGCCCAGACTGGTCTTGAACTGCTGGTCTTAAGTAGTCCTCCTGCCTTGACCTTTCAAAGTGCTGGGATTACAGGCGTGAACCGCCACACCTGGTCTTAAATTAATGTTTATATGGATTTCTAGTTATAAAACTAGAAGTAACTTCCCCACTGATGTGGGGAATGGGCATGCTGATTAAAATTGGTCCTGATGTGAAGTACCTTTTCCCCCCAAGAATCTTAAAACACATTAAAATAATATCTAAAGCCTAATATCTATAAAGTTGGACACAGTGTTTTTCATTTCTTTATATTAAGAGTGACTGTTAAGGTCACTATTAATACATTAAGGTGGCTCACTCGTGTAATCCCAGCACTCCGGGAGGCCGAGGGGGGAGCATTGCTTGAGCCCAGGAGTTTGGGACCATCTTAGGTAATAGCAAGTTTTTTGTCTCTACAAAAAGTAGAAAAAATTAGCTGGCTTGGTGCTTTCCTGTAGTCCCAGCTACTCGGGAGGCTGAGACAGAAGGATCACCTGAGCCCCTTCAGGCGACGTGAGCTGTGATTGTGCCGCTGGGTAATGGTGAGTGAGACCCTGTCTCAATAACAACAAAAGAGTGACAATTTCTAAGTGACAATTTCTGAGTGACAATTGTGTAGGTGGGTCAGGACTTCTTAAAATGTTTTTGTGGCAGAAAGATTACATTTTACTTCTTATAAATAATTATGTTGCAGTTATTATTTTGGAAATTAAATAACTTGTTTCTATACCTTAACACTTGTTTAAATAAGGTATAGGCAGTGACTCATTTTTTTAATATGATTTTCTTTTACAGGCACTATTCTCAGAAGTCAAGATATGACTCCACTGTGAGTGGTCAGTCATCTTTTGGGACATCCCCAGCAGCAGACAGCATGGAGAGAGAGCTACTCCCGCACTATGAGCCAATTCCATTCAGTGCTTCTGTGAATGAGTCTGCTCCCACGGGTATTAGTGATCATGTTGCCCAAGGTAGAAACTTCTCTTGAACTGAGTTTCAGCATTTTATGGTCCAACGTATGTATAAACTTTATTTGATGACCCTTTCTGCTGGATGTCACCTGTGTGTCCTGTCATCAGTGTCAACCTGAACTCATTCTTCAGCCTTTACCCAGCATGTTTGTTTGCTTTGTTCATTTGTTTCTTTCTTCATTTATTCAGCTTTTTTTGAGGACCAGTCAGTGTCCCTGCTAGGCAGGGAGCAAGTAGGATAAATAAGATTGAGTTCTTGGCCCTGAAAAACAGATGTGTCAGGATAAATGACTAATATATCCCCCAGTTTAAAATACTGAGGCCAGGTTAATGGAGCTGTGAGAAGTGATAGGTTGAAGCAGAGGTTTCCAGAAAGGCTTTAAAAGTTACACCAGAGAGGCCAAGGTTAAAGACTTTTGGCTCCTTGTCTGTAATGGAAGAACAATCATACTTCCCTGCCTTACAGAGCTCTTGTCAAGTGAGGAAATACATGTGAGATGATTTGTGCTGTTTGTGTAAATGCTAGCTATGAAGACCATGTGGAGGCACAGCTGGGTCAACTCTGGATTAAGGTCTGGGTTTGAACCCTGATTGGCGTTTGCTAGCTATGTGACCTTGGGCAAGTAAACAGTACTTTGTAACCCTTCAGTGTTTTGGTTGCCTGAATGGAGACCCCGTGACTTGGCTTAAGCGCCTTTGGGAATTAGATGATGAGATCCAAGGCAGTGCCTGGCAAGTGCTAGACTCTGAACTGACCTTAGTGCCTTTCCTTCCTTCAGGCTAGTCTGCAGCAAAAGGCAAGGGTTAGAAAAGTACTGGTCGGCCCGGGCTCGGTGGCTCAGCCTGTAATCCCAGCGCTTTGGGAGGCCGAGATGAGTGGATTGCCTGAGCCTGCAGGTTCAAGACCCACCCAGGCAACTTGGCAAGACCTCATCTCTACAATAAATCAAAAAAAATTAGCCAGGCGTGGTAGTCTGCACCTGTAGTTTCAGCTACTTGGAAGGCTGGGGCGGAAGGATCACTGGAGCCCAGCAGGTCAAGGCTGCGGTGGCCGGGAGCGTGCCACTGCACTCCAGTCTGGGCGATGGAGTGAAACTCCAACTCAAAAAAAAAAAAAAAGGTACAGGTCTATAGTTCCTTATCTAAAAACCCAGAAAGCTTTGAAAATCAAAAAGGGTTTTTTGTTGTTTTTTAATAATGAAACTGGTAATAAAATCTGAACTAAACTCATTTGGTGGCAGTCCCTGACCTCAGCTGACAGAAGTTGTATTTTTTTTTTCTTGATTTCATTGTGTACATGTGGCTGTGATTGTTAACTTGTTGCCACAGGCCTCTGAGTGAATGAACATTGAGTAATTTGGGGCATGTGTCCTGGAGTGTCCTGGACTGTTTTTATAAAACCCGAGAATGCTGAATTGTGAAATATGTAGTCCCAAGGGTTGGGATAAGGGATTATGGACCTTGGTGACGTTGACTGTCAATCTGAACCAGTGAGAGGGAAAGGGAGGATCGTCGCCAGGCATAAGGAGGGCGTGCAGTTGGAAGGGAGGAAGTGGAGGTGGGGCAGGGAGGGTGCAGAAGGCATCTACTTGGGTCAGAAGACACAGCAGCCACCAGCCATATGTGATGTTTCAAATTAAAGTTAAATGGAACTAAGAGTTCAGTCCTCACTTGCTGTGGTTGCATTTCAAAAATGGCTCAGCAGTCATATATGCTGGTGGCTGCAGTGTGTAAGACAGTGTCAATGTAGAATATGCTGTCATGGTGGAGGGTTGTGTTGACACAGCACTGCTGCAGAGTCAGGCCAGGATGAGTGTTAGCCTTGTAGAAGAGGTGGGAGGAGGGTGTTGTCAAGGGCTCTTAGCCCTCAGCTCCTTTTTTCTTTTCCTGAACGGTTGGAAGCAAAGACGTTGTCAAATTAGGCAGAAAGGGACGGGGAGGCCGCTGAGGACAGAGGGTGCAAGTCACTCTCCTGTCTCCACAGGCTGCCGGCCTTGCCCATCTGTGTCTCATTTGCCCTGTCTGAAGTTCAAATCCATTTTTCTCGCACAGTAGTCCTCACTTATCCACGGGAACACGTTCCAAGACCTCAGTGGATGCCCAGACCTGCAGGCAATCTAGACCCTGTATATGATGTGTTTTTTCAGTCTGCTAACCTAGGCAGCTGCTAAGCAACTCCTGTGTGGACAGTGTGGACTTGCTGGGCAAAGGGGTGACTTATGTCCTGGGTGGGGCGGGCCCTCATGGGATCTCAAGGCTACTCAGAACAGCTCGCAGTATAAACTCAGGCCTCGGTTCTGCAGTTTTCTGTTTAATATTTTCGGACCACTGTGGACCACTGATACTGAACTGTGGAAAGCAGACCCGCGGTTCAGGGGGACTGCTGTGCTACCACATGCACTGACTCTCCTCACGATGACTTGTAGCCCTCCTACTGTTTGTGTTAGAAAACTCCATGTCATATCATTTCTTCTCCACTCACAAACAAACACAGAGCCCTTGGTGTTACTCACAGCCTGCCGCATGGCCCTTGTTTAGGGTTTCTCCTCCGTCCTCCAAGCTGCTGTCTCCCTGTGCACGGCTCATGTGCTGGCCCCTGCTCTAAGTCACTCGCTGCTCTCAGCTCCCTGTGGGCTGCAGGGGCCTGCCTTGCCAGGGCACCCTCTCCTCTGAGTTAAGTCCCACTTGCCCTCTTCAGTACTGCTTTCTCCTACCAGGAATTCAAAGAGTTACTAATAATTCAAAGTAGAGGGCACTCCTTCAGAGCTGTTACTAGACTTAGGACTTATTATAGGTAGATTTCAGTCAATGCTGTTTTGCATTTTCTTATTCCTTCCAGCTCTTGATGGCCTTTACCAGGCAGTAAATTCTGTTGTCTGCACAGTGCAGGATACTGCCATTTGGCTTTTAGGAGTGGAAAAGATTCTCTCCAATCTTCTGATTTATGTTTTCATTATTTGTCACAGAATTTTAGAACAGTAAAATACTTTTCTTTTGCGTAAAAAGGTATTAGACCTGGAAGGAACTTTGAGATCATCTAGTCAAACTACTGTAGTTTGCAGTTGAGAAAACCAAGGTTTTCTTGGTTCAGAGAAGCTTAGTGATTTGCCCAAGGACATTCATTGATGGTTGGGTGGTTGAATGTTAGAACCCAGGGCTCCCGAAGTTTACACTGTCTACTTCAGAATTTCTAAAAACAGGATGTATGGTGAAGGAAAATGAGTTCCATAATTATTTATTGCTAATGAAATGCAACGTTTAACCCAATTTAAGGTCACAATACTTTTTCTTACATTGTCCTTTTGTTTAGCAAGAAAGATTTAGTTTTAAGCCCTGGAATAATATTAGAACTATTTAGGAGAAATGGAAATCCTCACTTTGTATGAATGTAGTAAACATTTAGCCAAATACAAGATTATGGTTGGAAACATTCTTTAATATATAGTTATGTTGGTGAAACATTCTGATTATTCACCATGACCTCACCTTTGAGTTCCAAATAAGTGCCACTTATGAAAACTGTCTTTTAAAAATTTTTAATTAATGGGATTATATTGTTAGGATATGTCCAATTTGTATGTCTCATTGGAAACTTCTTTGGCAATTAATATTTTTGGTGTGGTGTGTAAGACTTTGTAAGTTAAGTAGTTGTTACACTGAATGTTTTGTTAGCATTAGCTTATTCCTTTTAATGTTTATATGGTCTTTTTAAAACTGTTTACACATTTTATAAACCATGTTCACTATGATCCTGTCAACTAATACTAAGGGTAACCACTTGATTATTTTTACATCATTTGACTCTGATATAATATATAATATTCACACTTTGATCCCTTTGGGACAAATAAAGAGTAAATGCCATTTCCAGGCCAAAATTAGAGTGGACACTTTCTTCTGCCTCAGCATTGTATTTGTTAGACCAGATTGAAAACTATGCATATTCTGATTAAAGGCTATATTTTATATTTTTCAGTAGTTATTTTTAAGTATTTATGTTTAAATTCCAAAATGATGATAAATGACTTAAAAATGGCTGGAGTTGTTTACAGAGAGTCTGTGGTTATAGCAGAATTTTCCTATGGAAAAACTACTAAAAATCTATACTATGTCAAGCTTTACTCAGTTGTTATCAGTAAAGTATATTTCTCTTGAATTCCAAACAAAGTAGGAATAACTTTCCAGTTTAAAACACTAGCATTGCTATGAGTTTAAGTTGTAATGTTATATACTATGATATATACCCATCTTTCTGACCATGGTTTAATTTTTCTTAAAGTGTTTGATATTGATTTTAATTTTTAGAAATAAATACTTAAATGTGTAGGAGGCAGTCGATTTTGGTTTTATAGTTACCATAGGGAAGGTATAGTGCCTTTGGGATGGTGGCAATAATTTGATCCTTTGTTTCACTTTGTTTTATTCTGGTTGTAGGTAAGGAGCATTGGTAAAATTTAGTTGCTTTGGATTTATCCTTTGGATTTATCTAAATCCTTTTATCACCATTTATTAACTGTTTGTTGTTTTAGGACCTGATCCCAACCTTGAAGAAAGCCCTAAAAGAAAAAATATTACATATGAGGAATTAAGGAATAAGAACAGAGAGTCATATGAAGTAACTTTAACACAAAAGACTGACCCCTCAGTCAGGCCTATGCAGGAAAGAGTGCCCAAAAAAGAAGGTATGACAGTTCAGTCCGACACTTTACTCCTTAGGATCAAAGACTGAAACATTAGTTTAAAACATTAATTATAGCAGTATGTGATTTAATTCTTAAAGCAGTTAACTCAAATTATTTTGTAAAGAATAGTTATTTCAGTTACCAGTTTTTTTCATATTAAGGTGTTCCAAAGATCATTTTGTGTTAGAAAATAATGAAGTCCAAATAGGCTTAAGATGGTGGGCTAGTTTTGTAATACAACATAGAAATTCTATACCCACTTGGCTGTTTTTCCCTTGTACAAGTTGCCTTGGGAATTGATTGTCTTTTCCTAATGATGCATCTATTACAGAGCCAGATCTGGCAACCTGAGATTGGTATTGGGTGGTGATGCCACTGTTGGCAGGACCACAGAGCTGTGGTTGAGTAGTAAGAATGAGTCATATGCCTTACTGGCTCTTAGGGAATTTTCAGAAGAGGAATTTGGCTTTTCAGCAAAATCTTTTTAAAAATAATTACTTGTAAATTTGTAAATCATGGTTTCTTTTAGGTCCTTTTGAAACAGCTGTACATTACCCAAAGTACATTTTCTGACACAGAAGTTTACCTTTAAGGAAGATAGCATTTTGAATAGGGTTTTGTAACTATTTCAGTGTAAAATCTTAGGATTTCTCTCTTAAGAAATTATTACTTTAAAAATCAAAGGAAGGAATAAGTATCTTTTGTACCGTTTTGACAGTCTCATGCCACAAAGAATACAAAAATTGTCAGTATTTGTTAATGATTATTTTTTAGAGCTAACTTTATTTCTGATTGTTAGTGGTTGTTTCATTTAGAATTGTTTCTATAACAATTATAATTCTATGTCACTATTGATGTAAAAATCTGACTTTGAAATGGATTTGTGATCTACCACACTTGTTAATGTTTGTCATTAAAAAACTTAACATAAACTTTATGCATCCATTACTCTAAAATGTAAAGACTTAGGGTACCTTGTTCTACTAATGAATTTGAAGATTTAGACTGTAAGCTCCATGAGAGCAGAAAGTAGTATTTTTCTAATTTTTATAATCTTTTATATGTTTGCACACCATAGTACTTTGTACTCTGTCAGAAATGGAATATTTTCATTGCATCTTAGACAGTAATACATTAAGAAAAAGAAATGTGTTAGACCTTTAGCATTTGCTGGAATTCAGCATCTGTGGTTTTGACCGTGAACAGTTTTGAAGTTTTGTTGCGTGATACAGTACTGTGGAATGATGGAGGCTGTTTTTCTTGTAATGGAAAGCTCCTTTTTTCTTTTTTGCATTTTTTTTGCGTTTTATATAATTTAAAGCAAAGACCTGTTATGAAATAGCTTAGTGGTTATTTAGAATATTGAATCCAAACAGAAAATTTGACATTAGTACTGAATCAGAAAGTATCACTTAAGTTGTCAGCTTTTGTTTATTTATCTAATTAGAAATTAAGACTGAAGAATTTTTTTTTTTTTTTTTAATTTTTTAGTTGAAGTCTCACTCTGTGGCCCAGGCTGGAGTGTAGTGGCATGCTAATGGCCACTGCATCCTTGACTTGCTGGGCTCAGGTGATCCTTTCACCTCAGCTTTCCAAGTAGCTGGAATCACAGGTGTGTGCCACCATGCCCAGCCTATTCTTTGATTTATTGTATTGACGAGGTCTCGCCCAGTTGCCCAGGCTGGTCTCGAACTCCTGGGCTCAGGCAATCCTTATGCCTCTGCCTCCCATAGTGCTGGGATTACAGGCATGAGCCACCGTGCCTGGCCACTGCTGAGAAATTTTTAAAACCCAAGCATGTATTCCATTTGCTGTCAGAGCAATGTTACCACACATTATTTAGCATCTAGAAAGTTCTCTCATATACTCAGAATGAAAGCGAAGGGAAAAGACAAAATTCCCTTTGGAAAAGAGTCACTATAATAATGAAATAATTTTGACTTCATGTATTCCTTGACAAGCATCACGGCAATAAGCTTAACATTGTATGTTTACTTGGGTCTTCTGAAGACAGAGGTTAAGTGGAAGAGAAGCTAAAAAGGAAAAGTAGAAAAGAGAGTGACACATGTTTTAAGATCAAGTTTTATGTATGATATTGGAATATTGGAAGCTATTTGCTTCCCGTGGTGGTATCACAACTCATGGGAGAGAAGATTGAATTAGCCACCCTGAAGACTTGACCATTTTTATTACTGTATTTTCTGTGGAGAAAATCCAAGTGTCTTTTTACTTTTTCTTCTTTTTTCTTTTTGTATATGCTATAATATATACCACACTTACAGTAAAGATATAAAGATCCCCAGGCCTTGGACCTAAGAAGACCTGTTTTCAAATCTCACTTCTCCTTGTTAGGGCTTACACCTTGGGCAAGTTACTAATCTTTTTCACCCTTAAAATGAGAGTTGTATTTACTTGCTAAAAGGCTGTTAGAGGACCAAGTGTTTATGTAAGTTCACGATACAGTGCATTGTAGTTAGGCCCAGGCAGCCAGCCAGCCCCTTTTTATAATCACAGCTTGGCCCTTATGTGCTTTTCCTCAAATGAGAGGAACATAACACTTATAATAGTGCCTTTTACTTATTACTGTTTGGAATCATCAATTATTTGTGCTTTTTTCCCAGTCAAAGTAAACAAATACGGAGATACTTGGGATGAGTGAAACATTCCATCCTTGGACCTGCTGGAGGAGGGTTAGTGGCCAGCTCCATCCGGGTGGTCCTGAGTTCCTGCATGCCCTGAGCTCTGCAGTCTTCATAAACACATTTACAACAAGATCCTGGGCTTTTGTGGTTTGATTTACGATGCTGTAAAAAACAGAGGTTTTAGTGTTAATATTGTGTAAATGTCCTCACCTGGGGAGGAGTGATGTGAATGGTGGTTTTATACCACAATCATATAGTCTGTGAAATTGTTTAAAGTTACAGGGCAGAGATGCTCTTACACAACTGTCGAGAGATTGTAATGCTCCAGAATCAACATATGTGAACATTACTGCTATCTGCATGTTGAATTGGGGTGGGGGGGAGCAAGCATCATTATAAGTGTTACGCTTTACACCAAAAAATTATTAAAAGCCTTTATTCAGTATTTGCTGTATTACCTTAATATTTGTGGCAAATAAAATGTAAAGGAACATGGATGTTACTTTGACTTGGTGAGTGATCATTCGTGCTGTTGTAGTGAGTGTGTTCTGTGGGGCTGGCATGTCATCCGTGAGTGGGAATGATATGGTAGATGTTCATTAGGTAAATCCATGTACAGGAAAGATCTAAATGTCTTTGAAAACGCCAAGTGGTTGTGTTCAGGAACTCTACCAATTTCAAGGGCACAGTATTTGATAGGCAGTTGGCCCCGCATACCCATGGGTCTCACATTCACAGATTCAACCAAGGAACCTTATCAAAAACATTCAGGAACACAAAACAGGTGATTGTTTATGTACTGATGTGTACAGACCTCTTGTCATTATTCCTTGAACAAGACAGCATTGAACAATTGCATTAGGTATTGCAAGTGGTCCGGAGAAGACTTAAAGATTGGGAGGATGTGCGTAGGTGATACCCTCTTACAAGGGACTTGAGCATCTGTGGGTTTTGGTGTCCTGGGGTGCCTGGAACCAGCCCCTTGCAAATCTAAGGGACAACTGTATTTTCTTCATCACTTACCTTGTTTGTTTCTGGTTCCAGTGAATTGAACATAAAATTATGGTCTCATCTGAGTTATTCGTATGCTATGTTTCTTCCAGAAATACCTTTTCATTAACAGTTGCTGTAAATCATCCCAGAACTTAGTGGCTTAAAACAGCAGTCATTTATCACCTCTCAACTTTATGTGAGTAAGGAATTCAGGCTTCGGCTAGCGGGTCGGGCCCTGGGTCCCTTAGGCTGGCAGCCGGATGGGATGCGGGATGAGCAGAAATGGGTGTGGTGCATCAGGCCTGGCGGGACTTGCCTTCCAGGGCTTTCCTGTGTCTCAGTGCCTTGGGCTCCTCGTGGTGTGGTGTGCGTGCTCAGGGCAGTCACACCCTCCATGTCTGTAGGACTGTTCAGGGCTCCGGTGCAACACCCACAAACATGTTTAAGGCTGTATTCTACGTGTGACAGCCACCAGTCCCATGGTGTGACTTCCATGCAAGCCTGCACGTCAAATGGCAGCCACACAGGCTTCCCAACCAGGCATGCTCCAAATCACAGGTAGACAGTGTGGCCATGTGATAAACATCCCTCGAGTGCACGATGAATGTGTCCCCTTCTCAGAACTCCGCTTGTTGGCCCGTATGGCAGCTCCAAGCCAGAGCCCTCCCCCAGCTGGGGCAGGTAAGGACAAGGCTCCCCCGTGACTCCTCATCTAAGACCTGAACTTGGGCCAGGAGTGACCTGCACTGCTCACCCCAGTACAGTAACCTATTAGGCCTAACATCTCTACTCCAAGTGTTCCATTCAAAAGGAAAGGTGTTCCTTATCTAAAGCAGGGCCATGTCCAGCCACCTTGTGGCCTCTGGGGTTAGGACATGGCTCCCAGGCTCCGCCCAGCTGTTGAGCCCTGCCCTGGGACGTTCCTTGTCTATGGCATAGTTCGCATGTGCAGCCCAGTCGTGTTTTTTAGCCTGTTCTCGCAGAAGTGGATCCAAAGGCCCCTTGTCTATACATCCCTGTCCAAGCCGATGTGACTGTTTTAATCTGTGAATGTCTCATGTGTCAACTGATGATCCATCCTGGGCACAGCAGCCCACTGAAATCTTTAGAAACAGCCTTTTCTATGTCCTGGCTCCTTGTGAAACTGATGAATGGCATGCTTAAGACTCCAAGAAGCCTTGGGCAGGGTTTCCGAGGAGGCATACCTAAGAGGTGGAGGGCTGGTGCATGTCTGTGCAGGGCCTAAGCCACCTCATCTCTCGAGGCCTTGAATGGAAGCGTTTTTTTGTTTTGTTTTGCTTCGAATAGTAGTTTCACTTACCCAGGTTGAAGTTCAGTGGCTTGATCACCGTTACCACAGCCTCAACAAGCTGGGCTCAGGCGATCCTTCCACCTCAGCCTTCCAAGAAGCTGGAACCATAGGTGTACGTCACCATGCCTGGCTAATTTTTTGATTTATTGTAAAGACACCATCTCGCCAAGTTACCCAGGCAGGTCTCGAACCCCTGGGCTCAGGCAGTAATCTCTCCTCAGCCTCCCAAAGTGCTGGGATTATAGGCGTGTGCCACTGCGCCTGACTGAATGGAGGGTCTTGCTGGCCCCTTTGGATCTGGTCTTTGTCTAGAAGCCACTTCTAAACATGAGGGCACTTCCCGGTACGAAGGCCCGTTCTGAGACTTGGTGTTTCTTCCTCTGCCCATTGGGGAACTGAACAGTTTGTTCCTTAGACTGCCTCTCCCCTCGCTTACTCAGCTCAAGAAAGCCAGCGCCCAGGCTTTGCGTTACCTGAACGTCTTAGCTGTATCAGGTTCACCAGGTGCATTCTCCCTTTCGGTGATGTTTAGACTTGCTGCCTGCTTGGAGAGGGCCTTCCTTCCAGCCCCCAGGAGTGTGCGCCTCACTTTCCTCTGTCATCAGCGTCCCCCTTGCCAGCCCTCAGCCTTCTGCCGACCCTCCTCAAGGCCATTAGGTTGCTGTTGACAGCCTAAGGTCCCACCAGCATCCATCTGCCACTTGGTCCCAAATGAATGGCATGTTTGAGGTTTCTGTTATGGCAACGACTTGCTCCAGTTGCCAAGTCTTTGGGCCAGGATTTAATGGAACAGCAGAACTGCCCTGGTTGATGGGGGCAGGGGGTTTACCCCTGGGATTAGGTCTGGGGCAATGATGGGGCTGGGGTCCGTTTACAGGCCATGGCCTGGGCATCCAGTCTTGGGCATGTTCAGAAGGGAGATGGGGCGACCGAGGCCCACGTTTGGGACTGGGGCACACTCCGTCTCAGTCTCACCTTTTACCTAAGGAAGGTCACACAAGCCCATGGTCAAGAAGCCAGGTGAGTCTTCCCCCATTCCCAGCAGGAAGGACATGGAGATTATGGAGCAAGAGGTCTGGACGTGGCACAGAGGGGCCAGTGACAAGCTACTGTGTGATTCGATGACATGTTCTCAGGCTGCATCCATGCTGGTGGTGGTCGCTACCATCCTTTGAGTGGTGATTGTGAACCAAGTGCTGTTCTCAGTATTTTGTAAGTATCAGCCTATTTAATTCTCAGGAGCAACGAATCAGTTTGATGCTATTTCCATTTCACAGATGAGGAAACCAGAGCCCAGAGCAGATAAATAACCCTAAACCAGGTAGCCGGTAAGTGATGAGGGAGGCCTGGGTTTGTGGCACAGGGCCTGGTGGGAATTTACTCTTGCCAACCAACATTTCTAGTGCCTGAAACAAAAGGTATGATTGTCCTGTTCTTGTCCAAACAGGTTGATGCATTTTTGGAGTCAGTGTGAGGACGCCACAGACCAAAGTGTGTCCAAGACCAGGTTGTGATAGGATTGGTCCAGTGGTTGATAAAACTGGGGTCTTTAGGCAGAATTCCAAGAGACAGGCTTCCAGTATTGAGAAGCCATTCTGTGAAAGGAATGAGAATTGTGTTTGTAGCCCCAGGGAGGTCACAGGTTTAAGCTGACAGACATTCATGAAGTGCCTGGATTGGCCAGAGGCCTGCTGGGGATTCAGAGATGAGAGATAAGGGAAAGCCTCACTTCCTGTCCTGTGGGCATTTCTGGTCTGGAAACGGGGAGGCTGAGACCTTTGAAGAACAAGCCAGTCCAGCCGGGATGCTGCGCTGCACTGCGTGCCCTCTCCTTGGGAGGGTCCTTGGAAGTCCTGAAATCCCACCCCAGGAGTGCAGAGGGTACTTCCACAGTGGATGGTAGAGGGCTGGGAGGGCTGCCATGCCAGGAACTGGTGATGAGAAACTCCAGGAAGAGAGGGACCCTTAATGGTCACTGCTGTGTTCCTAGGGCTGAGGACACTTCCTGACCAGCACGGGACTCTGTATTTGAATATAGGCAGGGATGTGATAGTGGAAAGCCAGATTTCACAGAAAACCTGTACTTGTTTGCATTAAAAATTGGAAAGACTGGACAACAGTGGCCTGCACATTTGTGAAGATACCTGTGAGCTTGACGTGCCACTGGCCTGGTGTCACTCAGTCACCTTGTTGGCCTGGGCTTGGCAGGCTCTTCATCACTGAGATCTCGACCAACTTGAAATGTCCATAACATGGAATCTTATAGCTGAAATCTGGGAGTAGGGTTCCAAAATGGACAAGTTTTCTGTCAATTAACAGACTGCATCATCTGAATACCAAGAAGTCACCTCCGTGACATATGCCTCACATTCCATCATCTAATCAAATCATTCAAGACAAATGTTTATTTCATAATGTTAACAGAAAATAGATAAATCACCTGTTTTGATAGCAAGGGAAGAGAAGATATGTTTAAATGAGAATTTTTGGCCGGGCTCTGTGGCTCAGCCTGTAATTCCAGCACTTTAGGAGGCCGAGGCGAGTGGATTGCCTGAGTCTACAGGTTCGAGACCAACCAGGGCAACTTGGTGAGACCTTGTCTCTACAATAAATCAAAAATTAGCCGAGTGTGGTATGTATACCTGTAGTTCTGGCTACTTGGAAGACTGAGGTGGAAGGATTGCTGGAGCCCAGTGGGTCAACACTGGGGTGGCCATGAGTATGCCACTGCACTCCAGCCTGAGTGACAGAGTGAGACTCCACCTCAAAAAGAAAAAAAGGAGATGAGAATTTAAAAAATATAAGCATATACAGTTATCCCGTGCTGCATATTTATACTTGTATATGTAATATACAGTATAATATATATAACATATAAATCTTCCTGGAAGCCGGGCTCAGGGGCTCAACCTGTAATCCCGCGCCTTTGGGAAGCTGAGATGAGTGGATTGCCTGAGCCCGCGGGTCGAGACCCGCCTGGGCAGGCGAGACTTCATCTCTACAATAAATCAAAAAAATTAGCCAGACGTGGTAGCGCGGGCCTGTAATTCTGGCTACTCGCAAGGCCGAGGTGGAAAGATCGTCGGAGCCCAGAAGGTCGAAGGCTGAGGCGAAGGATCGCCGGAGCTCAGCAGGTCGAGGCTGCGGTGGCTGGGAGCGGCCACTGCACTCCAGTCTGGGCGACAGAATGAGATTCCAACTCAAAAAAAAAAAAAAAGAAAAAAAAATCTTCCTGGAAAATCTGATGTATTTTGATAAGAGAAGCATACAAAAGGATTATTTCACTATTCTATAAATTGTGAAATACATTTTTTTTTTTTTGAGTCGGAGTCTCACTCTGTCACCCAGACTGGAGTGCAGTGGCTGCTCCCGGCCACCGCAGCCTCGACCTGCTGGGCTCCGGCGATCCTTCCGCCTCAGCCTTCCGAGTAGCTGGAACTACAGGCGCGTGCTACCATGCCCGGCTGATTTTTTGATTTGTTGTAGAGATGAGGTCTCGCCAAGTTACCCAGGCAGGTCTCGAACCTGCGGGCTCAGGCAATCCACTCACCTCAGCCTCCCAAAGGCGCGGGATTACAGGCTGAGCCACCGAGCCCATTCGTGAAATACATTTTATGCAAAATACAGTTTATAGCAGCAAGTTATGAACTTCAGGATCAAACACAAACTAAGACAAGATCTAGGAACAAATGACCATCTTAGCTAATGGTGGGATGTTTGATTCATGCCTTAGCAAATAAAAGTATGCCTGGGCGCAGTGGCTCATGCCTGTAGTCCCAGCACTTTCGATCCCCAAGGAGGATCTCTTGGGGCCAGGAGTTCGAGACCAGCCTGGGCAATGTAGCAAGACCCTTATCTTTATTTTAAAAATTAAAATTCAAAAAAAGGAAGTTAAAGGTCTCTTGAAAGGATCGTTTCTCATCATTCACTCCTGTGTAAGCAAAGACAGGGACACATGACTGGACATCACGAGTGCCAGAAGGATCATGGACTTGAAGACATCATCATGATGTTTGCTAGATGGCTAAGATCACCCTCATTCTCAGTGTCTTCCCTGCTAGAAACCTCTCACTCCGCTGTCTAGAGAAACTGCGGATAGGTTAGGCCAGGTTTGTGGATTTCAGACACCAAGTCTGTCTCTTCTTATGGGTACATCCATGGATAAAGTACCAATGTTAAATTTCAGATTTCATTCATCAAATTCCAAATAACGGGATATATCCCATTTTCTTCACTCTAGAATATCAGTCCATATCATCGCAGGAAGAGTTTGCCCATGAGGTTGGCTCGATGTCCAACCTTCACCGCCATGAAATCCTGTGAGTCCTTTCTTTGTGCAAGTGTGTTTTCTTTTTGCATTATGAAGGCACAGCTTTCACAGTCTTCTGACCAGTTTTGAGATGAGTGCTGGTCACTGCAAAATGCTAAACACAGGGTCTGCTCCTTGAACAAGAGGTGCTCCCCAGCACCTGCTTCCTGTGGGTACCACTGGCAGGCGGCAGAGTCCTAACTCCCTGGACGGACTATTGATTTCCCTTCACACCAAGAGAGATCACCACGATAAACTGCGTCGGTGAGTGACTTCCCCATGCAGAAAGAGCAGAAGGCCTGAGCAGTAGACCTGATTTGACAGAACTACAGTGACAGCAGGAAAAACAAGCTCCTTTCAGCCATAATAAGCATGCCTTTCCCCAGGACCACACACCAAACCAACATCAGCTCGCTGTGCTCAGCAATGTGAAAATGTTCAGATCCCTGGGAAGTCATTTTCTGAGATGCAGGAGAGCAATGTGCCCTGTTCTGAATTTTTGCCAATAGCTGAGATACAAAGAATCACCAGTGGCTGGTTGTCAGAGCCAAGAGTTAACTGCTTCCCCGAGAAGCCAGGAAATTGACTTTGCATTCTGATTTACAGAAACAGAACTTAATTAACTGAAAACACAGAGTATGTAATATAAAAGGAAGTTTACACTTAATATTCATGTAAAAAATAAAACTTCCAAATGTTTTTAATGTTTAAAAAATAAATGATATCACTATTAGCTGGGCACAGTCACACCTGTAATCCCAGCGAGGCTGAAGCAAGAGGATCACTAAGCCAGGAGTTCAAGACCAGCCTGGCCAACGTAGTGAGACTGTTTCTACAAAAGATTTTTTAAAATTTATTTTTTATTTTATTTTAAAGATATGAGGTACAATTCAGGATAAGGTCCTCATCATACAGGTAAAGTTTGGGCCTCCCTTGGTCCCCACTTTGTCTGGTTTGAGATCAGTTCCCTTATTGATATTGTGTGCCCCCCTACAAAAGATTTTTTAAAATTAGCTGGGCATGGTGGTGCATGCTTGTAGTCTTGTCTACTTGGGAGGCTGAGCCAGGATCATCCCTGGAACCCAGGGGTTGGAGGTTGCAGTAAGCTATGATAATACCACCGTAAACCAGCCTGGGTGATAGAGTGAGACCCTATGTCTAAAAAAAAAAAAAGAATAAAATATTTCACTATTAACTTGTAACGAAGTTTCCCTTTTTGCCTCTGTGGTCCAGGCTTCAAGATGTATGAAGTAAACCCTACCATGAGCATGCACCCCTTGTATGTAAACAGGGACCATTTGGGAGTTATTCTCTTTGCAAAGGTATGAGGGAGGTTTCTGTGCAGACTCAGATAACCTACCCTCAAACTACATGTTCCCATATGGAAGGATTTTTTTTCTTGCAACAAACCTGACAGGAGAATGGGAGCATGACCCCTGGAGTTGCATCAGCTGTCTCTGAAATTCCACAAGTTCTGAGTTTATCATTCTATGAATTAATTCTTCAAGTGACTCTTCCCGGAAATAAACTGTTCCTTGGGAGAAGGAGGGATAACCTGGGAAGGTGTTTTCATTTTTATTTTTTTTGTTTTTGTTTTGAGTTGGGGTCTCACTCTGTTGCCCAGGTGGGAGTGCAGTGGCATGATCACAGCTCACCGCAGCCTCAACCTCCTGGGCTCAGGCAATCCTTCCGCCTCAGCCTCCCAAGTAGCTGGGACTTCAGGCGCATGCCACCACCCCTGGCTGATTTTTTTGATTTATAGAGAGACATGGTCTCGCTATGTTGCCCAAGCTGATCTCAAACCCCTGGGCTGAATAAATTCTCCTGCCTCGGCCTCCCAAAGTACTGGAATCACAGGCAAGAGCCACCACACCGGCCTATTCTCTCAGGCCACTAGCAGTACACACAAGAACCCCGTTGTTAAGTGCCAACTCGAGTGCATGCAGTTTTAGCCAAGTAGGTAACCAGAAGATGAGGGTGTTTCCAAGATACCCCATACTTGTGACCACGGAGCCCTAAGAAGACAGCTAGTTTCTCATGACCCTCTCCTGAAGTTAATCTCAGCCCTCCTTGGAGGAAGCCTTTCCTATGCTAAGAGGGAAGCACACTGGCCTCATGTTCCTGTCTCCATGCACATTCACCTTCAAGTAATGACTTTCCAGCTTCCTCGGCATTCATTCCTGCCCTCCATCAGAGAACTTAAAAGTCTAAGAAAAAGCGGAGTAAGAGAAAGGGTCGAATCAGCCACAGAAGACTCAGTTTCCGCCCTCAGATGGGAGCACCTCTTTTGTGTGTGGGGGACTCCTCCCAACATGTGTTTTTTGTTTGTTTGTTTTGGGGTTTTTTTGAGTCAGAGTCTCAAGCTCACAACCTCGACCTGCTGGGCTTAGGTGATCCACCTCAGCCTTCCAGGTAGCTGGAACCACAGGCACATGCCACCACACCCGGCTAATTTTTTTTTTAATTGTAGAGACAAGGTCTCACCAAGTTTCCCAGGCTGTCTCAGACCTCTGGGCTCAGGCAATCCTCTCGCCTCTGCCTCCCAAAGTGTTGGGATTATAGGCATGAGCCACCATGCCCATCCATTCTTTTTTTTTTTTTTAAAGACAGGGTCTCCCTCTGATGTCCAGGCTGGAGTGCAGTGGCATAATCATAATTCACTGCAGTCTTGATTTCCTGGACTCAGGCGATCCTCCCGCCTCAGCCTCCCTGGTAGCTAGGACCACAGAGATGTGCCACCATGCCTGGCTAAATTTTGTATTTTTTGTATCACTATAGCTTGAACTTCTGGCCTCAAGTGATCCTCCCACCTCGGCCTCCCAAAGTGAGCCACCGCCCCCAGCCCCAATATGTTCTTCAAGAGCAGAAAGCCATGGTGCGATGCCCCGTTCAACTGAGACCCTTCCCAGGGAGCATTTTTCTTTTTTTTAGAAAGTAGGATTTATTAAGACAGAAAAGTTCCACAGCAAGAGGGCACCTGAAAGAAGGTTGTCCCCAGGAAGAATTTCAATGAGTGAGTCACAAGGATTTTGTTCCACCAGAAGTATTTTAATTTAATGTACACTTGGATGTGTGGATGTGTGCACACTCAGAGGCTCAGACAGCTTTGCAAGCCTGGACATGGAGTCAGGAGGTGGAAGGCTGCGGCCCTGCCTTCTCGCCAAGGCCACGCTTGGTTTTGCATTCCTCACAGGTGAGCAGGCAGTGCCTGGAAGACAAGCAGAGTAGGTGGTGTTTGCACTTGGGCACTGGAGGTGCCAGGCTGAACTCCACAGTGTTCAGGGACAGCATCTAAGCTCATGTCCACCTGCTAATTCTGTCCAAAATAACAGTTTTTTTCTTGGTTTAAGACCCCCAGAATTTCATTAAAAAAAAAAAAAAGCCCATAATGATCTTTATGTCAAAACAGACGGTTGTATTTGCGGTCAAGGACACACAGGGGCTGAACGTCTTGATTATTTTTGAATGTAATTCCTGCCAATAGCAATTCACCCAGGATTTCCCTAGATGCCCCTGGAGTTAGTTGTGAACATGCACATATGCACACATGTAATTAAGTTAAAAAAGATAAGTGGCACTTCCAGGATTCCTGGCTTATAACTGCCTGACTCGTGCCGTTTCCGTAGGATCCAGCCTGATAGCAAAGGAGATGCGCAGCTTTGTTCCAGAGGATTCCCCACGCACATGAGAGGAATCCTTGGCTCCCCTGTATTCGAGCTGTAGAATCTTATAAATTCGATTCCACAGACATTTCCTGAGAATCTGAAGGGAGCATCTGTTGGGGGAGTTTGCAATGGGAGGATTTTTCTCTTAATTTATTGAGCCAAGTTCTTACTATGTTACCCAGGCTGGTTTTCAACTTCTGGGCTCAAGCTATCCTCCCACCTCAGCCTCCCAAAGTGCCAGGATTACAGGTGTGAGCCAGCATGCCAGTCCTCATTAGGGTATTCTTTAAAGATTTGCACAGTGCCTTGAATATAGTAGGTGCTCATTAAATATTTATTGGGCAAGCAAAACAGGTAACGAGAGCCAGATTGAAAGCGGGTAGCAACAGCTCTGAACTTGAGGGTTAAAAAGTTTGTTTTTTTGGTTTTTTTTGGTAACATACGAGTTTTTAAAATGTATTTAATATTATAAATGGTGAGTGATCTTTCATTTAATTTTTTATAATTTTCTTCATTACGATCCATCAGACAGATGACACACCTGTTGTGTTCTGGACCAAATCCAGCCCCACGGAGTTGATCTTCAAAACAATGGAATTTACTCTGGCATACTCCTATGTAGGAGATCTTCCCAAGGCCAAAGCCCAGGATCCCAGCAACTGTAAAAGTAGGTTAGGAAAGATAGATAACTTATAGGTTCCAGAAACTTCTCCATTAGTTATCTTCTAGAACTTTCTTTAAGTAGTAAAAATTATTTTTATTTTTTGAGTCTGGGTCTCGCTCTGCTCCCCAGGCTGGAGTGCTATGGCACGATCACAGCTCACTACAGCCTTGACCTCCTGGTTCAGGTGATCCTCTCACCTCAGCCTCCCAAGTAGCTGGGCTACAGGCATGCACCACCATACCTGGCTTATTTTTACTTTTTTTTTTGTAGAGACAGGGTCTCACTATGTTGCTTAGGCTGGTCTTGAGCTCCTGGGCTCACACAGTCCTCCTGCCTCGGTCTCCTAAAGTGCTGGAATTACAGGCATGAGCCACGGCATCCAGCCCAGATTTTTAACAAATTACCCATTTTTTAAAATGTCCATTGCAGAAAATATTTTTATAAGACTGGCCAGGCCAAGAGAAGAAAACAAAAATCCCTAACAGAGCTATTATTCAGAGACCCTGTAATTGAATCTTGTCATACATCCGGACAGTCCCCCGAGTCTATGCTTTAAAAAGGCTGTCTAAGGAGAAGTCCCACTTAGACACGGGCCACAGGACATCAGAAAGAGGATCCATCAAGAAATGCAGAGGCAGAAAACAGGGACCACTCCTTTGAGTCAGTGTGGACAGTTTTGTTAAGCTGGACACTCACATCTCCGGTTCTAGAAACATCTTTAAGAAAAAATGAATCTGCCTTTTTATGTCTGTGACTTACGTGCAACTTTAGGCAATGATCCAAATCTAGGATTGGCTGCTAGGTAACCTGCGAGTGATATGTAAAGGCATTATTATTGCATTTTATAACTCATTTAAATGTATAAAGCATAAAGAAGACTTTGACATTTAAGATTTAACATTTCTTACATGTTAACACGCATATTCTGAATGTTAAAAGAGGATCCTAAAAGGGTTATGATTCAGTTCTTGGTGTTAACTCCCAGACAGCATCTTAGCAAAAATAGCATGAATATATAGTGAAAGAATATGAAACAGATGGTCCAAGACTAACGTAAAGACATCGAGCAGGGGCAACTGACCCATGAGCTTGAAGTCAGCCATCACCTTCTTTCTCTCTCTCTCCTTTTTCTTTTTGAGTCAGGGTCTCACTTTGTCACCCCAGCTGGAGTTGGGGTCTTGCTCTGTCACCCAGGCTGGAGGGCAGTGGCACCGCCTTGGCTCCTTGCAGCCTTGATGAGCCTCATCATCCCAGGCTCACCACAGCCTCGACCTGCTGGGCTCTGGCAATCCTCCTGCCTCAGCCTCCTGAGTAGCTGGAGCATCGGCTTCCCAAGGTGCTGGAATTACAGGTGTGAGCCACTGTGCCCAGCCACTCTCTTATCTTTTTAAGCAACTCAACATAGGCAGTTTCAAGGTAGAGAGATTCCTGATGTCACCATTTTTATTTTTATTTTTTTTATTTTTTTAGTTGGAGTCTCACTCCGTCACCCAGACTGGAGTGCAGTGGCTGCTCCCGGCCACTGCAGCCTCGACCTGCTGGGCTCCAGCGATCCTTCTGCCTCAGCCTTCCGAGTAGCCGGAATTACAGGCATGCACTACCATGCCCGGCTAATTTTTTTGATTTATTGTAGAGATGAGGTCTCGCCTGCCCAGGCGGGTCTCGAACCCGCGGGCTCAGGCAATCCACTCACCTCAGCCTCCCAAAGGCGCGGGCTTTGCCACTGAGCCCGGCTGATGTCACCATTTTTAGATGAAAACATCGCAATGTGCTAAAGCCGTCCTCATCCCCATTCTTGGAAAATGTGACTCTATTAACACATAATGCGAATATATCAAATGTAAGTACAGTCCTCATGTAAAGGGGTTTCGAGGGAAAATAGAATTAAGGTTGCTCATAAGAGGCCTTTCCAATAGGGGTCCCAGCCAAGTCAGGTGGGCCCAGTGTGATCAGTGACCCTTGGATGCAGATGAGGGAACTGCAGACAGAACCCGAGAGATGGCCACATGGGAGGGACCATTTCAGTACTGCTGACCTTGAAGACATAGGAGAGGAGGGGCCATCACCCCGGGATGGGTGTGGCTCCACAGCTGGATGAGGAACAGGGAGGCTATGACAGAACGGAGGGCCTGCCCATGTGTGGTTTTAGTCCAGGGAGACCCTCTTCATGCCTCAGGACGGAAGATGGCAACTCTGTGTTGTTCTCAAGCCGCTGCATTTGTAGCAACTTATCACAGCAACATAGAAAATCAATACACAACCCGGAAGAATGCATTTGCGTAGATCAAGAGATGGCAGGTGCCTTCGTCTGCTTTTTGCTGCTACAACAGAATGCCATAGACTGGGTGATTGACTGATTTGAGTTGGGGTCTTTCTCTGTCACCTAGGCTGGTTCACTGCAGCCTTGATCAGGCTCATCATCCCGGGCTCAGGTGATCCTTCTGCATCAGCCTCCTGAGTAGATGAGACTACAGGCGTGTGCCACCACACCTGCTTTATTTTTAAATTTTTTTTATATTTTTATATTTTTTATTTTTTTGAGTTGGAGTCTCACTCTGTCTCCCAGACTGGAGTGCAGTGGCTGCTCCTGGCCACCACAGCCTCGCCTGCTGGGCTCTGGCGATCCTTCCGCCTCAGCCTTCCAAGTAGCTGGAACTACAGGTGTGCACTACCACACCCGGCTGATTTTTTGATTTATTGTAGAGATGAGGTCTCGCTGCCCAGGCGGGTCTCGAACCCGCGGGCTCAGGCAATCCACTCACTTCAGCCTCCCAAAGGTGTGGGATTACAGGCTGAGCCACTGAGCCTGGCTTATTTTTATTTTTAAAGATTTTCACGGAGACAAGGTCTTGCTATGTTGCTCAGGCTGGTCTCAAACTCCTGGGCTCAAGCAGTCCTCCTGCCTCAGCGTCCTGAAGTGCTGGGATTACAGGCATGAGCTACCATAACCAGGAAGGGTAATTTATAAATAACAGAAGGTTATTTGGCTCACGTTTCTGGAGCTGGGAAGTCCAAGAGTGTGATGCTAGCATCTGGGGAGGTTCAGCTCATGGCAAGGAAGAGCAGGAAACAGAGCTAGAGACAAGGAGGTTGAACTCATCCTCTTATCAGGAACCCACTTCCACAGTAATGCATTAATCCATTCATGAGTTCAGAGTCCTTGTGACCTAAGCAGGTCCACCTCTTACCACTGTTATAATGGTGATTACATTTCAACATGAGTTTTGGAGGGGGCACTCAAACCACAATAGTAGATTGAGTAGTTTACTATTTATAAAACACAATCCCCATAGTTGTCCCAGCCATATTTTTTCCATGTCAAAATGAGCAGTCTTGTTACCAATGGATAAATATATTTCTATGAAAAGGCTATCTTCAGGTTATAAAAATAAAACCAGCCAGGTGTAGTGGCTCACACCTGTAATCCTGGCACATTGAGAGACAGAGGCAAGAGGATTACCTGAGCCCATGGGTTTAAGACCAGCATGGGCAACACAGAGAGACCTCGTCTCTATAATAAATTAAAAAAAAAAAAAAGAGCTGGGTGTGGTGGCCCATGCCTGTAGTACCAGCTACTTGAGGTGGAAGGATCACCTGAGCCCAGCAGGTTGAGGCTGCAGTGGCCATGAGCAGTGTGCCACTGCACTCCAGCCTGGGTGACAGAGTGAGACTCCAACTCAAAAATCAAAAAAATATATATAATACGTGACCTTTATGGGCAAGAATATATTGATTGAGGTGGAATTCTCTTAGACATATGACACAGGTGGTCTCTGAGGCCCCAAAAAGAGCCAGGACGTTTCCCCCATGTTTGCAGGGTGCAAATGCTCCTTGTAGAATCCTGGTTATCAGCGGTGTTGAATAAAGTGGGTGGAGAGCAGACAAGGTGCCTTCCTATTCCCTGGTGGGAACAACGTCTGTGGGTCCTATGGTCAAGTGGAGAGAGGGGGAGAGAGGAGGATGAGGAAGGAGGAACAGAGAGGTGGGTAAGAGCACATGAAGAGGCAGGGAGGGTCTCCATGGAGGCTGCTGTCCTCACAGTCCCCTGTGTGAAGTTGACAGGGTGCCCATCCTAGGGCAGACAGAGCCTCTGAGAACCAGTGGCTTGGTGGACACCACTTGGGGTGGCATTTGGTCCCCATACCTACTCCCGGGAACTCCCTTGTGTAGGCAGCGATCTGTTCAGCCATAGGCAGAGGTCCTGGGCCACATGGGGACTCTCAGCTCTCCATGGCGGCTGTGACAAATGGCCCCAAACGTGACAGCTTAAGGCCACACCAATGTGACATCTCATAGTTTCTCAAGGGCAGTGGTCCACCATGGGCCTTGCTGGGTGAAAGCCAGGGTTCCAGTCATGCTCCCGAAGAAGGAAGCATTCTTTCTGGAAGTCCCGGGCTTCTTGCCTTCCCAGTCTCCAGAGGTCACCCACACTCCCTCGTGCCCAGCCCTCTCTCCTCCACCTCAAAGCCAGCAGTGCTGAGCCAAGTCCTCACACGGCCGTCTTTCTCACTCCATCTTCTGATCCCCTCTTTCACTTTGTTATTTCTTTTTTTAAATTATTATTTATTTATTTATTATTATTATTATTTTTTTTTTTGCGTTGAAGTCTCACTCTGTTGCCCAGACTGGAGTGCAGTGGCCGCTCCCGGCCACCGCAGCCTCGACCTGCTGGGCTCCGGCGATCCTTCTGCCTCAGCCTTCCGAGTAGCCGGAATTACAGGCATGCGCTACCACGCCCGGCTGATTTTTTGATTTATTGTAGAGGTGAGGTCTCGTTGCCCAGGTGGGTCTCGAACCCGCGGGCTCAGGCAATCCACTCACTTCAGCTTCCCAAAGGTGCGGGATTACAGGCTGAGCCACCAAGCCCAGCTCACTTTGTTATATCTAAGAGACAGGGTCTCTGTCGCCCAGGCTAGACTACAGTGACGTGATCATGGCTCACTACAGCCTCAGTCTCTAGGGTTCCAGTGGTCCTCCCTCCTCAGCCTCTCAAGTAGCTGGGACTACAGGTTCACACCACCATGTCAGGCTAATTTTTTGATTTTTTTTTTGTAGCGTCAAGGTCTTGCTGTGTTGCCCAGGCTGGTCTTGAACTCCTGGGCTCAAGCAATTCCCCCCACCTCGGCCTCTCAAAGTGCTGGGATCACAAGAGGGAGCCACTGTGCCCAGCCCTCTCTTTCACTTTTAAGGACCCTTTTCATGAGACTGGGCCCAGCTGTGTCATCCAGGATAGTCTCCCCATTTTAAGATTAGCTGTTTAGCAATCGTTATTACAGTAACTCATTCAGGGGAGGCAGGGACTAAAGCTGAAAATTGGCAGAAGCCTCTATACATAAATCCTTCATCAAAAAGTAGACACCAACTGGGGCATAGAAACCTGGGTTCCCTGAAGTTAAATTATTGAACAAATGCTGAACCTTACCTTGGTGGACTAGCCCCTGGGTGACAAGCATGCTTACTAGGGAAAAAGGCAGAGCTGGAAAACAAAAACATCCTTCAGTGTGGGTGTTTCAACACTTGGCACCTCACCTAGACGTCAGGGGAATGACTGAGTTTTTCTCTTAACTTCCTGGGCAGTTTTTATGCATCTGTTATTTTTCTTATTCAAGAATTATTTATGTATGTATTTATGTATTTATTTTGAATCCAGTTTTCACTCTATTGCCTAGGCCAGAGTGCAGTGGCTCAATCATGGTTCACCAAAGCCTCAACTTTCTGGGCTCAAGCGACCTCCCTCCTTAGCCTCCTGAATAGCTCAGACTACAGGTGTATATCACCACACCTGGCTGATTTTTTATTTTTAATTTTAGACATGAGGTCTGGTTTTGCTGTGTTGCCCAGGCTGGTCTTGAGCTCCTGGGCTCAAGCAGTCCTCTCGCTTCGGCCTCCCAAAATGCTAGGATTACAGGTGTGAGCCACTGCACCTGTACCTGGCCTAACTGTGCCATCTGCAAATAAAGAATCACAGTCGTTTTCAATTGGAAGAGATCTTCACACACAGCCTGAATTCACACCCCCGTCTTACACGAGGCAGGTTCTGACACAGGAAGTGACTCAGCAGAAAAGCTTATTTCAGAGACAGCATAAGAGTAGTTTTAATGGAATACTGCCATTTTTTTACTCAATCAACAAACATCTACTACACATTTCCTACGCATGTGGCACTGTGCTAGGCTCCCGGATGAAGTCCCAGATGAACCTACCACTATTTCTGAGCTCTGAGAAACATGAAGTCCAGTGGAACTTAGCAAAGTCCACACTTTGGGAGTCAAGACATTCCGGATTGTACTCTCAGCACAGATTCTTGGACACGTAAGGGAGCTTTGTGTGCTCCACTTTTGCTAAGTGAGGTAAAGTGCTCCTTAAGCAGATATTATCTCTGCCCTGAAAAAGGTCTCAACATGGACTTAAACTCTACAGCTCCCCAAACATCAAAGTTTTTCAGGTATTTATGCAAAGTTCCTGCTCAAAAATAAATCATGACCACAATTGTGATCTGATATTTTTGCAGCAAATGCAGTGTGAGCTAAGGCTAAGAGGGTGCAGTTACCTCTCTTCCAGAAGCTTTCTTCTTGACATTCCCGCATAATCTTTGCAATCTCTCCTCTGTGGATGTGTAGCTTTGACTTTGGACAGAACAGCAGGCTCTGTAAGGAAGGGGACAGGTGAGTCAGCCGAGGGCCATGTGTTGCAGGTTGGTAAGAAGACTTTATCAAAACAGCTGCAGATTTAGAAAGGTCAATTTATGAAGGGGAAGATCCCTCGCAAAGGGCAGAATGAGTAGAGGTAGCAGGAGCGTTGCTGTCTGCAGAGACGCAGAGGCCGGAGGGATACTTTTATAAGAGGGGAATCAGGGTCTAGTGACCCGGAGAGTTGCCTTTTGGGAAATCTGCAAAAGAAAATTTCCAGAGGTTTGTGAAGCGGCTGATTGATGGTGGTTTGCTGCTTTAAGATAAGGTTAGTTAACAGTAATTGTTAACTAGCCACAAATGGGTAACTGCTTTTGCTTATTGCAAATGTTTTTCAGCTGGCTGACCAGATTTTCCAGCTCTCGCTGACCTCAAGGTCCTCTTTTTAGATATAATTTACTCACTGTCATTGGCCTCACTGGGCCACATACACCGAAAGCATCAGAAAGTAACTGCTTTGTTTTCTTTTTTCTTTCTTTTTTTTTTTGAGTTGGAGTCTCATCTCACTCTGTCGTCCAGGCACACTCATGGTCACCACAGCCTTGACCTACTGGGCTCAGGGGATCCTTCTGCCTCAGTCTTCCAATTAGCTGGAACTACAGGCACGCACTATCACACTCAGCTAATTTTTTTTATTTATTGTAGAGACGAGGTCTCGCCAGGTTACTCAGGCTGGTCTCAAACCCTGGGCTCAGGCAATCCTCTCGCCTTGGCTTCCTAATGTGCTGGCATTATAGGGCTTGAGCCACAGCACCCAGTCAGCTGTTTCGTTTTCTCTGGAGGACAGGGTGTCTCTCCCTTGAACGAATGTGTGTTCTGTGCTGGGGTAGCCTGGAGCCATGACTGGCTTCCCAGAGAGCTGGGAAGGCCAAGGGACTTGGGCCAGGAAAGAATTCCAGCTGGGGAGTCAGAGTGAATTGTCGCCGAGTGTGCAAGGGGTAGGGGTCTAGTGAGGCTGACCGCTGTGGAGGCCACGTCTCCGTTCTCATCTCCATGCCTCAGACCATGCCATTCCCACACCTAGAATGGTGTTCAGTCCCTTCTCCCACCTGATCCTTAAGTATTGAGACTGAGTGAAGAGAGATTTCCCTTCCAGCACCATATTTAGACATCGAGCATCACTCAGAGACCAGGATACAAGTCATTGACTTATGTGCACCTGTCTAGGTGCATTTTTACACTGGGAACTCACCAATGGACTGCTTTTTATTTATTTATTTGAGTTGGGGTCTCACTCAGTCGCCCAGGGTGGAGTGCAGTGGCACGATCACAGCTCACCACAGCCTCAAACTGTCGGGCTCAGGTGATCCTCCCACTTCAGCCCCCTAAGTAGCTGGGACCATAGGTGCATACCATCACACCTGGCTAGTTTTTTGATGTTTTGTAGAGATGAGGTCTCACTGTGTTGCCCCAGCTGGTCTTGAACTCCTGGGTGCAAGCAATCCTTTTGCCTTGGTCTCCCAAAGTGCTAGGATGACAGATGTGAGCCACTGTGCCCAGCCCAGACGGCTTTTTATTTTTCTATATAGTTGATCTTCAGTTTTGAAAGTTTCTTTTTTTCTTTTTTGAGACTGGGTCTCACTCTGTCATCCAGGCTGGGAGTGCAGTGGTACAATCATAGCTCACCATGGCCTTGACCACCTGGGCTCAATCAATCCCACCTCAGCTTCCTGAATAGCTGGGACTACAGGTACATGCCACCATACCTGGCTAATTTTTGCATTTATTTTATTTTTTTTAGAGATAAGGTCTTGCTATGTTGCCCAGGCTGGTCACGAACTCCTGGGATCAAGAAATCCTCCTGCCTCGGCCTCCCAAAGTGCTGGGGTGACAAGTGTGAGCTACTGTGCCCGGCTTGTAAGCTTTTGTTATATACTGGCTCATTAAACTTTTTTGTGGTAAAATACACATAATATTTGCTATTTTGACTATTTAAAGGATGCAATTCAGTGCATTGAGTATATCTACAGTGTGGTGCAGCCATCACCACTGTCTAGTTCCAGAACTGTTTCCTTACCCCAAAAAGAAAGCCCACAACATGACCCATTTTCCTTCTTCTCTCTTCCCCCTGGCCCCCTGGAGATAGCTCACCTGCTTCCTGTCTCTATGGATTTGCCTATTCTGGATATATATATATATATATATATATATTTTTTTTTTTTTTTCTAAATTTTTTTTTTTGAGTCGGAGTCTCACTCTGCTGCCCAGGCTGAAGTGCAGTGGCATGCTCATGGCCACTGCAGCCATCACACCCACCTATTTATTTATTTATTTATTGTAGAGATAAGGTCTTGTCAAGTTGCCCAGGGTGGTCTTACAGGTGTGAGCCACCATGCCTGGATATTCTGGATATTTTATAGAATCAAGCATCATGTGACTTTTTGTGGCCAGCATCATTTCCTCTGCATGTTTTCAAGGCTCACTGTGTGGTGGCATGTATTAGCATTGCATTCTTTTGCATGGCTTAATGATATTCTATTGAATGGATATACCACATTCTGTTAACCCACTTGTCCACCAGTGGATATTTGGGTTGTTTCAACCTTTTGGGTACTGTGAATAGAGCTGCTGTGCATATCCCTGTACTGATTTTTGTTGGATAAACCGTTTTCAATTCTGTTGGGTCTCTTGTCAATTTCATGTTTAACTTATTCAGGAATTGCAATGGCTGCACCATTTTATAATCCCACTAAGGTTGGATGAGAGTTCCGGTTTCTCTACATCTTTGCCAACACTTGTTATTATTAGTAGTATTTTTTGAGTTGGAGTCTCACTCCATTGCCCAGGCTGTAGTGCAGTGGCATGCTCATAGCCTGACATAGTGCCCAACCTGCTGGGCTTAGGCAATTCTTCTGCCTCAGCCTTCCTAGTAGCTGGAACTACAGGTGTGTGCTACCACACCCAGCTAATTTTTTTGCTTTATTGTAGAGATGAGGTCACACCATGTTGCCCAAGCTGGTGTTGAACCCATGGGCTCAGTCAATCCTCTCACCTCGGCCTCCCAAATGCTGGGATTACAGGCTTGAGCCACTGTGCCCAGCCAACACTTGTTATTTTCTAATTTTTAAAAAAGTTACAGCCATCTTAATGGGTGGGAAGTGGTATCTCACTGTGGTTTTGATTTGCATGTCCCTCATGGTTACTGACATGAAACATGTTTTCATTTCCTTCTTGGCCAGTCTGTGTATCTTCTATGGAGAAGAAGACCTTTCCTCATTTTTAATAGGGTTGTTTGTCTCTTTGTTGCTGAGTTGCAAGAATTCTTTATATGTTCTGGATACAAGGTCATTATCCAATATGATTTGCAAACAATTTCTCCAGTCCTGTGGGTAGTTCATTCAATTTTTAAACAATAAATTTTATGTAATATGTTCCTTGCTATAAAAGTCACACTTGTATATCCTTGTTTGTGAATTACTTACATAAGTCCTTTGCCACATATTTCTAGTTTCTAGTTCTTGTTGAGATGTGCCTATTAGAGACAGGGTCTCACTCTGTTGCCCAGGCTGGAGTGCGGTGGTGTGGGTTTGGCTCACTGCAGCCTCAACCTTCTGGACTCAGGTGATCCTCCTGCCTCACCCTTCTTGGTAGCTGGGATTACAGGTGTACTCCACCATGCCTGGCTCTTTAAAAAAATTTTTTAGAGACAGGGTCTTGCTATGTTGCCCAAGCTGGTCTCGAACTCCTGTCCTCCAGCAATCCTCCCACCTCATCCTCCCAAAGTGCTGGGACTACAGGCGTGAGCTGCTGTGCCTGGCCCTGATTTTTCTTTGGCCTTGCTGGCTTGCCACTGTCCTTCATGGGACTCCTGGTCTGTAGCAGGTGTCAGTGTGGACAATAGTCACCATCTCTTGAGCACTTCACCCAGGCCGGGCACTGCTACGTGCTTCACACACATGATGTCAGCGTGGGGGTGGGGGGACCCTAGGGCGCTGGAGCCTGTGAGCTGTACAAGCAACACCAGCAGGCAGCCTCTCTGTCACTCTCTGCCACTCTCCAAGGCTCAGTACAGAGACACCGTGAGTCACAGGGCAAGTCACAGCAGGGGGACCGTTACCCCACTCACCTCTTCCTATGTCCTCAGCACCGGCACGCCCACACACCCAGTGTGCTATTTGCTCTGCTCCTAGCTGCGGTGGGAACAAGGACCACCTCCCCAAATATACACACATAGACATACCCTAGCCATCACAACCGGGAGTCCTGCAGGCGAGGCTGAACTTCCCGCAGGGCTTCAGGGAGGCACTCTGGGAACCCTGTGTCGAGCAGCCATGAATGTTTGATGGCTCTCCATTTCACAGGGCAACTCGGGTGGCCAGACGCTGCCCCTTGGTACTGGATATCATCTGTCTGTTTGCTTCTCCTGACTTTACTCCTTAAACATCATCTCCCCTGTAAATTATTTTTAGCCCGAGAAGTAGACCCGGGAGAACATGAACCCATCCACCCATCTAACACTGACTCTCTCTCTCATCTCGTGTCCCGGAAGCAATTCTCCCATTCCTAACAAGCAGGACCACTGCACCCATGTCGACACTGGGTTCTCATTGCTGGCTAGCTGGTAAGTAGGACTCCACTGCCCTGGAGGGAACCTATGGCCACAGCACAGGACCAGTGAGCCTCAGTCTTGGACACGTAAACAAGCAAAACATGTAGTACTGCTCCATGCAGGAAGGAGCTTCGCTCTGCCTCCTCCAACCCCACAGTTCACCTAAGAGTTAGTTAAGCTGGATTCATTCATTCATTTATTTAGTCACGAAGTCTCGCTATATTGCCCAGGCTGATCTTGAACTCCTGGCTTCAAGCAATCCTCTTGCCTCAGCTCCCCAAAGTGCGAGCCAACACACCCAGCCTAAGCTGGATTCTAAGCAAGGAAAAGAATGGATTTTTAAAATAAATGTTTAAAATATATGTTTTCATGATGGCTGGAGACACGCTCTCCTTCCCTGTGCCACCATCCTTGAGCCTGTCCACCAAGGGGTAAGGCGGAGAGTAACACATGAGGTGACTGGGCAGGGATGAGGTTTCATGGAAGTCCTGTGGGATATTATTTGTCTGATGGGAGATCCCCGCCACTCAGTAAGAAATATACCTGCTTGCTGGGTGGTGGCAAATGGGGACCCTTGTCTTGGCTTCCATGAGTGGTTGCCATGGCGACCTCACGCTGGATCTTCGAGTCGGGCGGCCCGGCGCACACCTTGAGCCGATGTCTGAGGAAAGCAGAAGGGATCGTGATGCCACAACAGAATGTTAACAGCAAGCTAAGAACACCCCGAGCACCAGCTGCACTTATTTGGAAAGCCTAATTTCATTTTGTCATTAGTCCATCTGCAAACTCAATTTCCAGTGCTCTTCCACCAGACATGCATAGCTACTCACTAATGGGGACAGATCAGCTGCAGAGGAGGCGGAAATGCCACACTGTGCACAGTGCGATGTCTTATTGCCACAAGGTCACTGACTACACAAATACTTACTGAGGGTCTGTGATGTAAGGGGGCACGAAGAAGGATAAGACCAAAGTCACTGCTGGAGGAATTCACAGCAGAAAGGGAAGGTGAGTGAGTTGACAGTCACACAACACAAAAGGCTTCCCTGAGAGGCATGTGCAGGCAGCAGAGGCGGGGAGGAAGAAAGGTCCCTCCAGCCTAGTCAGGTCACCAGAGAGACTAAGGCTCCCGAGTCTTCCGGAGGATCATGGAGGGTGGATGGGCTCGGACAGGAGCCCTGGGCTGGAAGGTAACACCAGAGTCAAGGCGAGGGGTGACAGAGACCTGACTACCACCCTGGTGGGAAGGACAGAGATGGTGAATTTGGGTTTGGAAATGTTGGATTTGGATGCCCAGGGGCGTTGTGGAATTAGCCAGTAGAGATGAGGGTATCTGAGGATATGAGTCTGAGTTCTGGATGAGGGTGGACTGGAGAGAGGAGTCTGGAGATGAGAATTAAAGCAAGGAAGCTGGACGCATCTGTCTCAAAAGAGTACTGGAGAGTGTGGGCACCGAGCCCAAGGAAACAGCAACAAGGGAAGGAAGCGTCCATCAAACAGAAACAGACCAAGGCTGAGTGGATGGCTGGTGCAGGGGAGAGGGCGCTTCGGAGGGAGAGGGGGAGGGAGGGAGCCATCAAGGTGCCACATGGCTCAGAAAAGTGGCCCTCGACTTGGCAATGATAGACATTCTCCAGGTGGACTCTGACCCCTTCCCCTCCCCACCTCATGCCCACTGCATTCTGTGACTCTGGACTTCATGACTTCCTCTGGTCCTCCAGTGAAATGGACCTCTTATCACACACAATTCTGCTTCCTATATCAGTGATTCCACTGCAAGACGCCTGGGCCAGGGGACGACCACTGCCACCACCTTTCGCCTTAGGTGCCTCATGTGGAGGCAGCACAAGGCCCTGCGGCAGGAGGTCCTGGAGTTGGAAAGACCCGAGTTCCAATCCTGATTCGACACCTTGCTTGACCTGTGCTTTACGGCAAGGGACTTCATGTGTTTGTGCCCCAACTTTCTCACTTGTTAAGGGGGCTACTTGGACACAGAAATCTTGAGGGGCTGTTGCAAGGAAGAGGGATGCGGATTGGGGATGAGGGGTGAGGATGAAGGATGAGGATGAGAAATGAGGGATGAGGACAAGGGAAAAGGGATGAGGATGAGGCATGAGCTCCAGAGTCCCAGCGCACAGTGAGTGTGAGCAGTTGGCAGCTGTCAGAAGACTATGGGCACCTCGATTTCCCACGCCCAGGGAGTCTCTGGTGGCTTAAGGCCGGGTTAGATGACCTCTGCTCCTCAGTGAGAGGCTGCCCCACTGGGTGCTCGGAGGTCCCCAGTGCCTCCCTTGGGATCAGGCCCCTCCAGCCAGTTATCCTCATCCACACCGAGGGCCTTACCTGGCAGGTGCAGCACTCCCCACTCCCACCCTCCGTGGTCTGGGACAGGAAGGGCGGGTGCTCTCGGGGCAGTGGGGGCGGGGGAGGGGGC
>NW_007245990.1:122523-132528 GCF_000164805.1 Carlito syrichta
GCCTCCCGACTATCACATAGTGATGCGGTGACCGCATCCTGCACTCCTTTTACAGCTCCCGGCGCCAGCCTGCCCTCAAGGTCCCCTGGGCAGGGCCACGGGGGACTTGGAGTTGGCCAGCTAGCTCAGCCTGGCCAGGGAGGCCTCTGGCCCTGCTCTCTCCCATGCACCTCTGCCTCCAGCCTCCCAAGCTCTGACATCTGGGGGAGTCATGACACCTGGGGGAGCCGATGACACCTGAGTGAGTTGATGTCACCTGGGGAAGTCGATGTCACCTGGAGAAGCCAACGCCACCTGGAAGAGTCGATGCCACCTGGGGGAGTTGATACCAACTGAGGGAATCGATATCATCTGGGGGAGCCGATGTCACCTGGGGGAGTCAAGTCATCTGGAGGAGCTGCTGACACCTGGGGGAGCTGATGATGCCTGGGGAAGTCAGTGTCACCTGGGGAAGTCGATGACACCTGTGGGAGTTGATGACACTTGGGGGAGCTGATATCTCCGGTGGAAGTCGATGACAGCTGGAGGAGTCAGTGTCATCTGGGGGCGTCAATGACACCTGGAGGACTCAATGTCACCTGGGGGAACCGTTGTCACCAGGGGATCTGATGTCACATGGGGGAGTCAATGTCACCTGGGGAAGCCAATGACACCTGGGGGAGCCGATGTTACCTGGGGGAGCCGATGTCACCTTGGGGAGTCAATGTCACCTAGGAGGGTCGATATCACCTGGGAGAGTCGATGTCACCTGGAGGTATCACTGACACCTGGGGGAGCTGATTTCACCTGGGGGAGCTGATGTCACATGGGGGAGTCAATGTCACCAAGAGGAATCGATGTCACCTGGAGAAGCTGCTGACACCTGGCGAGTTGATGTCACCTAGAGGAAGTAATGTCATCTGGGGAAGCTGCTGACACCTGCAGGAGTCGATGTCACTTGGGGGAGCTGATGTCACCTTGGGGAGTTGATGTCACCTGGGAGAGTCGATGTCACCTAGGGGAGCCGATGTCACTGGGGAAACTGATGACACCTGGGGGAGTCGATGTCACTTGGGGGAGTCGATGTCACCTGGGTGAGTCAATGACACCTGGAGAGGCTGATGACACCGGGGGGAGCTGATGTCATCTGGGGAAGCCAACATCACCTGGGGAAGCTGATGACACCTGGGGGAGTCGATGTCATCTGGGAGAGTCAATGACACCTAGGGAAGCCGATGACACCTGGGGGAGCTGTTGTCCCCTAGGGGTGTTGGTGTCACCTGGGGGTGTCATCACCTAGAATAGCCAATGTCAACTGACAGTCAATGTCACCTGGAGTAGCTGCTGACATCTGGGCGATCTGCTGACACCTGGGGGAGTCAATGTCACCTGTGGGAGTGAATGACACCTGGGGTGTCGATGTCACCTGGGGAACCCGATGGCACCTGTGGGAGTTGATGTCACCTGGGGGAGTTGATAATACCTGGGATATCTGATGACACCTGGGAAAGTCTATGTCACCTTGGGGAATTGATGTCATCTGGGGGAGTCAATGTCACCTGGGGGTGTCAATGTCACCTGCGGGAGTCGATGACACCTGGGGGAGTCAATGATACCTGGGATAGCCAAAGACATCTGGGGGAGTCGATGTCACCTGGAGGAGTCAATGACACCTGAGAGAGTTGATGTCACATGGGTAAGTTGATGACAACTGAGGAAGTCAGTGTCATCTGGGGATGCCAGTGTTCTCTGAGGGAGTCAGTGTCACCTGGAGTAGCCTGCTGATACCTGGGGGATCCACTGACACCTGGGGGAGTCGATGTCTCCTGGGGAAACTGTGACACCTGAGGGAGTTGATGCCACCCGGGGGAAATCAGTGTCACCTGGGAAGTGAATGACATTTGGGGGAGCCAATGTCACCTGGGGGAGCCAATGAGACCTGGAGGAGCCAATGACACCTCAGGGAGCCAATGTCACCTGGAGGAGCCAATGGCAACTAGGGGAGTCGATGTCACCTGGGGAAGCCAATGACACCTAGGGAAGTTGATGTCATCTGAAGGAGTTGATGTCACCTGACAGAGTCAATGCCACCTGGAGGAGTTGCTGACATCTGGGGGACCACTGACACCTGGAGGAGCAAATGTCACCTGGGGGAGTCGATGATACCTTAGTGAGCCCTGACACCTGGGGGAATGAATGACACCTGGGGGAGCTACTGACACTGGGGAAACCATGACACCTGAGGGTGCCATGACATTTGGAGGAATTGTGATACCTGGGGAAGCCATGACATTTGGGGGAGCCATGACACCTGGGCTGCCTTACTACCCTTATCAGTTACCCCAGCCTTGTGAGACCTCCCTGGGCCCATCTCCTTGGGCTCCCGAGTGTTGAAGGGAGAGGCTGTGGGCCTCAGTGGAAGGCCTGTCTTCCTCCCATTTTCCTAGTGGTCCCCTGAGGTCTGGCCTCCATCCTGCACAATGGCACTCATCACTTTCCCATCCACAACCTCCTGCTGTTCCTCTGTCACAAAGCTCTTTTCTACCCAGGCCTGACTGGAGCACAGGTCACTACCATTCCCTCACAGTCTGCATCACAAGTTGTTGTTGGGTACTGATCAATGCATTCATCTGCTGAAAACCTGGTCCCCTGCTTCAGTGAATCCTCCTAAGGGTCAGAAGGAGCTGGTGTCCACCGTTTCATACTTAGCATCTGGGACCTAGAGAACCAGTCCAACTTCCCCATAGAACTAATGGGTATGGCTTTTTGAATGAACATAAGCATTGATCCTCCCAGTCTTAAAGCTTGAAACATACATTTGTCTTATCTGAGCTCCTTCCATGGAAACAAGCCCTCAGCCTATGGCATCAAGGAACTGAAACTCATCAGATCACCACATCCAGACAGTGAGATACCTGACTTCTCCTGCCTGCCAGCTTCTCCTCCTCACTCCTCTTCAATTCCTGCTTTCTTTTTTTCTTTCTTTCTTTTTTCTGAGTTAGAGCTCACTCTACTTCCCAGGCTGGATTGCAGTGGCATGATTATGGTTCACTGCAGCATTTGCCTCCTGGGCTCAGCTGATCCTTCTACCTCAGCCTCCCAAGTAGCTAGGACTACAGGCATGCAACACCAAGCCTGGCTAATTTTTTGATTTTTTGTAGAGATGGGGTCTCACTATGTTGCCCAAGCTGATCTCAAACTCCTGGGCTCAAGCAGCCCTCCTGGCCTGGCCTCCCAATGTGCTGAGATTATAGGCATGAGCCACTGCACCTAGCTGTCAATTCTTGTTTTCTACATTCCTGCCCCACTATATAAACCTCTGACTTCAGCAGGAAGAGAAGACAAATTTGAGAAGGAATCTCACATTCTCTTTGGCTGATATCACCCAAATCAAAGCCTCCTTCCTGGCATAATCACTGTCTTTTCTGTAGGGGAGAACAGGACCCTGGCCACACCTCTGGCATTTAGTAACACATGGAAAGAGCTCAGTAAACATTTTCTGACTGAATGCATAAGTGAACAAGCCTGGTGTCAAGACTGTCAAGATAGCACTGTGGTGGAGGTTTGTTTGTGTTCCCAGTTAGTCCTCCCAGACCACGCTCCCCCATGGATTCACTGGCTCCTCCCCCAAGTGTGTTTTATTTTATTTTCATTCCCTTTACCCCTCCAACTTAAAGGGGTCTAGTTCTATTGTTAATGTCACATTGGATTACCAGAAGTCAGAAACAAGCTTCTGCCTTTTTGAGATCTGAACAGAACAGTTTCCTGCTTGGTTTTGTGATATAATTGAATCATCCTCCAGTACACCGATGTCCAACTTTCTTTTTTTAAGACAGTGTCTCACTCTGTTGCCCAGGCTGGAGTGCAATGGTACCATCATGACTCACTGCAGCATCGACCTCCTGACCTCAGGTGATCTTTCTGACTCAGCCTCCTGAGTAGCTAGGAGTACAGGTGTGCTATCAAACCCAACTTTGTGTGTGTGTGTGTGTGTGTGTGTGTGTGTGTGTGTGTGTGTGTGTGTGTGTGTAGAGATGAGCTCTCCCTGTGGTGCCCAGACTGGTCTCAAATTCCTGGGCTCAAGTGATCCTCCTTCCTTAGCCTCCCAAAATGTTGGGATTATAGGCATGAGCCGCCGTGGCTGGCCAGAAGCCCCCACTTTTGGAGACACCTGGTTAAAGCTTGTCTGTTTCTTTGCTGGGGAGCAGCTTGATCACCTCTTTGGTGGAAGCCATTCCCCTTTTGCTGGACAGAAGCCCCAGTAAAGCCTTGCCTGTCTGCTTTTAACTTCGGCCCAGTTGCCTGTTTGTTTCTGTGGTGAAAGAGCCTGATCAGTTTCAAAACTGCTCACACAGGCCCTGCCTGGCCTTGGGCCTGGCGTGGGCCTCAGGTGTGGTCTGGGTTCCTCAGCCATACCCTGCATGGCTGGACCTCTGCCTGCCTCTCCAGCACCGCTATCTCAGGTCCTCCGAGGGACCCATGGAGTGCTGGTGTCCTCTCCCCTCATGCTTTTGCGTGTGCTGTGGCTTCAGCCAGCGTCAGTCTTCCTCTGTATCTCCTCCCCTCTCTTAGTCATTTATAAAGATTGGGCCCTGGGGCCACCTCCTCCTGGAAGCCCTGCCAAGCGCAAGTTTTGTTTCCCACCATCTGTGCTCCTGTTGTGATCAGCAATGGACACCTGTTTTGTGTGTGTGTATGTGTGTGTGTATACCCACTATGCATATATATGTACATAAATTAATATCCATAACTAACACTTATTAAACGCAATGTGTCAGGCACTCTTCTGGGCTCTTATCACCTTTTTATTTAAGAGACAGGGTCTTGCTATGTTGTCCTTCCTTCCTTTCTTCCTTCTTTCCTTCCTTCCTTCCTCTTCCTTCCTTTTTCTCCCTCCCTTCCTCCCTCTCCCTGTTCCCTTCCTCCCTCTTCCCTCCCCTTTCTCTCTCTCCCTCCTCCCTCCCTCCTTCCTCTCCTCTCTCTCTTCCTCCTTCTTTCCTTCCCAACAAACTAGTTGCAGGGTCTTTTAAACAACCCTAGAAATATATACTATTATCCCAACTTTGCTGGTAGGAAAGATGGGGCCCAGGAGAGTTAGGTCATGTGGCCAAGGCCACAGCTGAGAAGTGGTACAGCCAGGACTCAGACCGCAGCGGTCTGTTGCAGAGCATGTGTTTATCCTGTGCAATGTGCCATGTCTCCAGCAGCCTCACTGGGCAGAGACACAGATGTACAACAAGAGATGGGCAACTTCCCGGGCAGCAAGGGGGAGCAAGCATCTTGGGGAAGGTGGAGAGTCCACCATGCAGTGTGGCCACCAGAACAGCAGGCCCTAGGGGTGGGGATGGATGAACTGAGACACAAGTGGACATCTAGATTGAGATCCAGGAGCCCAGAGCTCACCACAAGCACCTCTTCTGCCCTGCACAAGGGGCTATGGGGGGCTTCCTGGTGAGGGAAGTTGCATGGTGTGTGGGGGCATCTTGGATGTCCAAGTGTTGGCAAGAGCAGCCCTTGACAGAGGATGGGGGACCCCAAAGTTGGGTCCTGCCTGAGAGGCCAATTGGGTTCTTGGTTTCACATAGGAAATAATTCAAGAGCAAACCACCAAAGAAAAGTGAAAGATAGTTTACTCAAAGAAAAGAGGAAGCTGAGCTCGGTGGCTCAGCCTGTAATCCCACGCCTTTGGGAGGCTGAGGTGAGTGGATTGCCTGAGCCCGCGGGTTCGAGACCCACCTGGGCAGCAAGAACTCATCTCTACAATAAATCAAAAAATCAGCCGGGCGTGGTAGCACATGCCTGTAATTCTGGCTACTTGGAAGGCTGAGGTGGAAGGATCGCTGGAGCCCAGCAGGTCGAGGCTGCAGTGGCCGGGAGCGGCCACTGCACTCCAGTCTGGGCAACAGAGTGAGACTCCAACTCAAAAAAAAAAAAAGGAAAGAGGAATGGAAAGCAGGCCACTCCACAGGCAGGGCAGCCCCCAGACATTGCTAGGGTTTCAGCAGGAGAATGAAATAGATATATGAAATGATCGAGAGCAGTGACTCACAGGCAGAGCAGCCCAGACTGCTCTGTAGAGAAACAGCAGTTGTGCGTTGCTGGGTTTTTAGATTTTAATTTAAGTAAATTTAATTTTTTCTGAGTCAGAGTCTTACTCTGTCACCCAGGTTAGAGTACAGTGGCACGGTCACAGCTTACTACACCCTCGACCATCTTGGTCAGGCAATCCTTCGTCCTCAGCCTCCCAAGTACAGACGTGTGCCACCATGCCTGGCTACTTTTTTTTTTTTTTTTTTTGAGTTGAAGTCTCACTCTGTCTTCCAGACTGGAGTGCAGTGGCCGCTCCTGGCCACCGCAGCCTCTACCTGCTGGGCTCCGGCGATCCTTCCTCCTCAGCCTTCCGAGTAGCCAGAACTTCAGGCGCACACTACCACGCCCGGCTAATTTTTTGATTTATTGTAGAGATGAGGTCTCACTTGCCAAGGCGGGTCTCGAACCCGCAGGCTCAGGCAATCCACTCACCTCAGCCTCCCAAAGGCGCAGGATTACAGGCTGAGCCACCGAGCCCGGCTCAGTTTTATTTTTATAGCTGTCTCTTGATTATATGCTAAGCAAGAAGTGAAATATTCATAGACTTCCTGGGAAAGAGAGATTTCTAAGAACTGGGCTTCTCCCACTTTGTGACTATAAATGGACAAGGTCAAAACTGTCATGGGCTGGAGGGCATGTCACCTAGCATGCTAATGTAGTATAATGAGCATGTCATGGGGGGCAAGGTCAAGTAGCAGGCAAATCAGTCACCATCTTGGTTCTAGCTGGCTCTAATGGGTTCTCAACCCTATCCTGTTTTTCTCTGTGGGGATCGGAAAACCAGGCCATCCACCTGTCTAGACAAGCTGTCTCAGTCACTGGTCTTGAAAGGTTAGCCTTGTAGCCGGGCTCAGCCTGTAATCTCGCGCCTTGGGAGGCTGAGGTGAGTGGATTGCCTGAGCCCATGGGTTCGAGATCCTCCTGGGCAACTTGGCGAGACCTCATCTCTACAATAAATCAAAAATCAGCCGGGCATGGTAGCGCGTGCTTATAATTCTGGCTACTCGGAAGGCTGAGGCGGAAGGATCGCCGGAGCCCAGCAGGTCGAGGCTGTGGTGACCGGGAGCAGCCACCGCACTCCAGTCTGGGCAACACAGTGAGACTCCAACTCAAAAAAAAACACAAAAAAACAAGAAAGGTTAGCCTTGTTTTTCCCAGAAAACCAGTCCTGCTTAACTCCCATCTCAGAAGTCCTATTGAAGTGCCCATAACCACATTCTCCAGGGAGGCCTTCCTGCCAACCTCTAGGGCAAGGTCTCTCCTGTGAGCTGTATCTTACTGACTTCTTTATTTGCTTCTGTCTAGGGTATGAGATTCCCTAGGGCAGAGTCTGTCCTTAGCACTGTCACTTCTGGAAAACCACACCCAGATGTTAAGGCTTGCAACTTTCAGTGGTCTGAATGAATAGAGGTGTTCCTCCTCCCCCATTCCAAGAAAGTCACCAAGTGTCCTTACCCCCAGGATTATTTATGACTTTGGCACTGTTGAGATAAACAGAGAGTTCGGAAACACAGCATGAAGCAGGAGTCTGAAACATTACTCCAGCTGTAATCCCAGCACTTTGGGAGTCTGAGGCAGGAGGATCATTTGAGCTCAGGCGTTTGAGACCAGCCTGGGTAACATAGTAAGACTTTGTCTCTGTCAAAAATTAAAAAAAAAAAATTAGCTGGGCGTGGTGGCGTGTAACTGTAGTCCCAGCTGCTAGGGAGGCTGAGGTGGGAGCATCACCTGAGCCCAGGAAGTGGAGGCTGCAGTGAGCCGCAATTGTGCCGCTATGCTCCAGCCTGGCTGACAGAGTCAGACCTCCCAGCTCAAAAAAAAAAAAAAGGACCCAGCTGAGAAAGGGAGAAGAGGGGCAACCCTGTAGGGAAGGCTTGGAGCTTTTTGAGAGAGCCTGGGGGCCCAGGTGTGCGGTCCTGGGGTAGTAAAGACCAGCACTTTACTCCCTTCCACAGCCAGGCTGAGGGGAGACTTCGTGGCAGAAAAGCCACAGAGTCCCCTGCGGGGAAGGTCATTATGCCTTCAACTTCCTGCCTCAGGAAGGTCTGGGCCCAGGGCCACTGCTCTCAAGGGACCACGTGGGTTTTGATACTGAACATCTCAACACTGACCAGAAGGGGTCAGAGGGCCTTCTAGAATGCTCTCATGGTGCCAATTCTTCTTGTCTGACCCTAGGAAAAGTCTTACTGCTCATCCCCAAATTCTTGAGATTGAATTTCCTGAGTGTATGGGGGTCCTGAACAAATATAACTATTTACAGACACAGAAGAACAGGGTCTTTCCTAAACCTTAGTGATATGAACTAAAACTCACATCTGTAGCATGTCCATAGGCCTGGCAAAGGCAGGTAGCATAGAATAATTGGTGAGCAAGTGAATGCTGGACAAACCTTGAAAAGTATCCAGTCTACTTCATTTTATTGATTGATTGATTGACTGCGCTTGGCCTTGTTTTTCTTTTTGAAAAATTTTTAGAGACAAGGTCTCACCTTTTCACCCAGGCTGGAGTGCAGTGGCACGCTTATGGCCACCACAGCCTCAACAGCCTGGGCTCAGGCCATCCTTCCGCCTCAGCCTTCTGAGTAGCTGGGACGGTACGCACCAATACATATGGCTAACTTCTTTATTTTTTGTAGAGATGGGGTCTCAGTACCTGTTGCCCAGGCAGGTCTTGAACTCCTGGGCTCAAGCGATCCTCTTCTCTCTACTTCCCAAAGTGCCGGGATTCCAGGCATGAGCCACTGCACCCTACCTTTCCAGTTCATTTTAATATGCTATGGCAACACTCCTTATTTACCTACATCGGATAGAGGCTTTCCAGGCCTGCTCCTGACCCTGCAGAGTACATTCAAATGAGCCGCCTGGGAACAAAGACTCAAAGGTTTTCACAACCGCAAGGCAGCAGTGTCACTGTGTCCCTCAGCGGTCTCACCCGCTGTTGGTGCCGTGGCAGCTAAGCCCCACCCTCCGGCTGTGGGGTTGGCCTCCAAACAGAATGCATGTCCCAAGGCCCCACCTGATGTGACAAAGCCTCAAAGACAAACAGCCACATCTTACTTTGCGTGTTGGACCACATAACAAAGCTATCTTATACCTGCAATGACTCATCCTTGCTCAGAATGGAAAGCATTTGGGCTGCTAATTTTTTTTCTAGTCTCAATTACTGGTGATTATTCACACGGGGTCACTCGTATGAATTACGTACATCTGGAGATCATTGGAAAGTATTCTTTATCCTTAGTTTCTGTTTATTCCCCTTCTGGTCTCTAGAGACTTTTCTAGGCTGCAATAGATAGTTTTCTTTTCTTTTCTTTTCTTTTTTTTTGAGTCAGGGTCTTACTCTGCTTCCCAGGCTGGGGTGCAATGGAATGATCACAGCTCACTGCAGCCTTGACCTCCTAGACTGAGGTGATGCTCTTGCCTCAGCCTTCTGAGTAACTGGGATTACAGGGGAGTGCCACCACGTCCAGCTAATTAAAAAATAATTTTTTTTGTAGAGACTAAGTCTTGCTATGTTGACCAGGCTGATCTTGAACTCCTGGGTTCAGGCAGTCCTCCTGCCTTGGCCTCTTAAAGTGCTAAGATTACAGGCATGAGCCACCATGCCTGGTTCTATATTTCTTAAAATAAATAAATAGATAAATAAATAAATAAAGTTCCTCTGAAACCCTATTTGGAAGATAGGTGGGTCAGCTGAGTAATATTAGGAGCTGGAATGGTCTCTAGAGGATTCTACGGCCCGGCTAGGAAATCGCTCTCCACTGAGTGTCAGAGGAAGATTCAAGACCAGCTGGTCCCTGGTGAAAATCAAACAAGGGGTATTACCGAGGGTCTTACTCTGAACAGGCCGTCCATATGATGATGAGAGACCCAAGAGATTAAAAAAAAACTCAAAAAGAACTATTACTATATGAATTCCTACCCCACGTTCACTGTA